>NC_056748.1:1106314142-1106574142 GCF_019279795.1 Protopterus annectens | reverse complement strand
ACATAGACCTCACAGTCAGAGTGTCAAACAGTCACAGCCCTTAAGGCCAAACACAATGCCAGACACACTAGTCATTGGTGACTCCATAGTCAGACACACTGATGTCCCGCTCACCAGACTGAGTAAGGAGAAGGTCACAGTAAGCTGCCTGTCGGGCGCTAGAATCCGCCACATAACGCAAGCACTCAGGTCTCTCAACAGCAGGTACAAATATGACTCAGTCATTGTCCACGCTGGTGTAAACGACCTGAGACGTACCTCCTTGGACTACATGAAAAGAGACATTGAGGAGCTCTCTGATTATGTAGCCCAGGCAGGTATGACCCTGACCTTGAGCAGTATCCTACCTTCACCAAGAATGATGCCACAATACAGAGATAAGATGATCAGCTTTAACAATTGGCTTAAACACTGGTGTCATTCAAAGGGGATCCAGTATCTGTCTGCCTGGGATGACATGCTGGACAAGCCACGCTGCTTCAAGGGACGGCTTGCACCTGTCACCCTGGGATTCCGGATATTGGCAAAGGCTCTTGCCACCCCATAGTGCCTTTTTAGGCAAGGCTCAAATTCTAAACCTACCACCCTAGAACACAAAAAGGAAAAAATTAAGGGTAATGCTGCTCAATGCCAGAAGTCTAAATCTCAAAATGCACGCACTCGAGGCCCTTCTCAGTATGGAGAACATCGATGTCTGTGCTGTGACAGAAACCTGGTTCAAGGCTCCTGAGAGCACCCCAGCGCTATCAGGTTTTACCTCATATCATGCGTTCCGCCCCAAAATCCGGACAATACCAAGAAAGGAGGGGTATCCATATTCATCAAGGACACCCACACCTCAAGACTGGTGGCAACGCACGATGCATCGGAGACCATCCAGGTGCAATTAACCATAGGCAAGACTGCTCTGCAAATTGTAGCATGTTACAGGCCACCCTCACAAACTCAGGAAACTCACATGGCCTTCCTGAAAACACTAGAGGGATAAATGTATCACCAAACACCATCATACTAGGTGACTTCAATTACCCTAATATAGACTGGGAACACTACTCAAGCCCAAACACCCTAGCCCAAAAGTTCCTGGAATTCATAAACTCAAATGCCATGGAACAACTAGTCACCATCCCCACAAGAGGAGATAACATACTTGATCTCATCATCACGAACATGGGAGCACAATGTTCAACACCGAAGTATACCCTCACTGGTGAGATCAGATCACAAACTAATCTCGCTGGAGGTCCTCATCCCACCCCACCTGAAATAAAAAGACCACAGTAAAGAACTTCTCAAAAGCCGACTTCACACTTCTAAAGACTAGTGTGGTCTCCTTTCAGGCCCCGAGCCATGGAAAACAATACTCAAGCCGCGGAATCACTTACAAACGCCTTCTACCAGCACCTGCAGGACTGCATGGATAAGGCAATCCCAAGCAAAACAAAGACTCTTTGTACCAAAGGCAAGCATCCAGTCTGGTGGACCCCAGTCATAAACAAACTCTACAACAAAAGGAGGAAGCTACTACAAGATAGAGCAAAATCCTTAAAAGGTAAGACACCCTTGATCACTATAAGTAAAAAACTAAGAGCTCTCATAAAATCATCCAAAGCAAATTTCGAGAGAAAAATAGCTAAAGACTCAAAAGACAATCATAAGGCCTTCTTTAGCTATGTTAGAAACCTAGGAGGAAACTCCCAGATATGCTCAGAACTAGTTCAAAATGATGTGAAGATTACTGATCCTACAGACATTGCCAACATACTGGCTGACAGGTTCAGTGCAAACTTCTCCCCTCCCCAAAGGAGAGATATCTATACCAAATGAGTGCAGCCCCCAAACATCTCCAGCGCCCAAGTGAGAACTGCTCTCTCCAAAGCAAAAACACAGCATCCATGGGACCCGATGGTGTCCCCGGCTGTGTGCTCCACGAACTCAATGAGGAATTAAACCCACAGCTAGGACAGCTGTTTAATCAAAGTCTTACCTCTGGATACGCACTCCAGGGAGTGGCGCACTGCAACTGTGGTCCCACTTCACAAAGGCAGTGCCTCCACAGACCCTGGAAATTACCGCCCATTAGCTTGACAAGCCTTATCTGCAAAGCCATGGAGAGGATCATAATGGACCTCATAAATAAAGACATAGGAATTTGCAGACTTTGGATCCAACCCAGTTTGGCTTTGTCAAAGGCAGATCATGCCTTTTAAACTTGGTTGACTTTTTGAAACAGTCACCAAAGCCATTGATGAGGGAAAGGCAGTCCATACAGCCTACCTCGATCTGGCTAAGGCCTTCGATACAATACCCCACTCGGGTATCATTGAAAAACTCATCAGCTTAAATGTTAACCCATACATCACAAGATGGGTTGCAAACTGGCTGAGTGACAGAACCCACAGGGTCAGAGTTGCTGGCGCCATGTCAGACTCAAAGCCTGTCACAAGTGGTGTCCCACAGGGCTCAGTCCTGGGCCCACTCTTGTTTGGCATCTACTTTTCCAAGTACAAGCAAACACAGGAGGGTTATGGCTGACAAAGTTTGCAGATGACTGCAAACTGGGCCATAGTAGAAAACACATCTGACACAGATATCCTTCAGAAGGGTCTCACAGAAACGGATAACTGGTGCCAGAGCCACGGCCTAAAGTTAAATGCCAAAAAATGCATAGTCATACCCTTCGGGAAAAACAAGGTTACCCCTAGCTACCAAATAGGTGGCAATCCACTGAGCACAGAAGAAGTTATCAGGGACCTGGGGACCCAGGTTGATAGTAGTCTGTCATTCGACACCCATGTAGCTAAAGTAGTTAGGAAGTCCTTCTACATTGCCCACCTTATCATGAAGGGATTCTCATCTAGATCAAGGGAGGTCATAGTCTCCCTTTACTCATCACTCATCAGACCAATGATTGAGTACAATGCCCCATTCGGAATGTATCTGACCCGACACTTGCAGCAGCTGGAGAGGCCACAAAAGTTCCTCACCAAAAGGATAAAGGGTCTCAAAAATCTGTCCTATGCTGCCCGACTGAAAGAACTCCAGCTCTATTCAGTCGCCACCGCTTGCTCAGAGGTGACCTTTGCCTAACATACAAGGCCATGTCAAACCCAGATTTGATGAATACGCTTCACCTCAAAAAATCTAGATCCATCAGAGCCAAAAGGGAGGGAGACTTAAACCTCGACACGGCTATTAATAGGACGTGCTGGAGGGATAGATTCATCACCCAAAGACTCCCTATGCTGTGGAACAAAATCCCGGTACATGTGAGGCAGAGCACCTCGCTGGCCTTGTTCAAGAGAAATCTTGACCAATGGATGGGAGATCGCAGATATACCCCAGGAATTACCTCAGTGTCACTGCTCGACAGAGGCACAGCAAAATAATGGGTATAGTTCCCCATACTAAAGGGGTGGCGTAAGCCACAAAACAATGGGCTAGGCTTATAAATGCCCTCGGGCAGATAGCCTAGTATGAACCTATGAACCTATGAACCTATGCAAATGCATTGTTTATAATCTTAACAGAGGTGGTAATGTCTGACCATAGGAACCTAATCTGTTTCACCTAGATGATTATTTTTAATTTTATTTTTTTTATTTACGTAGGTTTCTGCTTTTATTGCAGCACTTTCATTCTGGCGAGCACATACAAAATTCATGCTGTAAGTACTTACTGGCCATTTAGGAAGTTTGCTGCCACTTTTCTTTGCATTTTATCATGCTATTGGGTTCACTAGTAATGGTATGGGATACTTTTCTTACACATTTTCTGCATTTCATCAGTGTGTATATCTTTTAAATATTGAAGCAATAAAGAAAATATGGAAATATACTGAAGTTAAGCAGAATGATGTAATTATGATTTACTGTAACTCAATGTAAGTTAAGATATTTATTTTTTTACTCAAGTTATCTGTATAGATAAGGAAAAATATTCAAATCTTTTTAGTAATATTAATTGAGAAAATTATTTAATCAACTAGTAGTACAAGCATGTTTTTCTACTAAACAGGTAACTTTAATTCACCACACATGGATAACCCAATTTTACATATGAAGACATTACTGTGCACCTGATAGCAAGAATGAATTAATTTCTTCATAGTAAGACTTAATGGTTAAGGTGTTCACCTCATAGATACAAGGTACAAGGTTTGATTCTGCTTTTAGGATAGTGGATGGGCTTAAAATAGCCCTTCATGGTAGTTAGCCTATTATTCACTTATATACATACAAACTAAGGAGCTTTTTAATTTGTTGTTGATGTATAATCATGGTATTTATGAACATGTAGTTATAACATTATTATGTCAGCATTATCAAAAATGGAGGACTTCAAAAGCATGTCAGATTTTTAGATTGTATAACCAAATCCATGGTCAGTGAATAAATAGTTCATATGAAGTATATGAATTATGTCTGGTTTCTATAGTACTTCTTTTCTTTCAGTGGAAGCTTTCATATGCCAGAAATTGCTAATACTACCTTCCTTACTGGATTTCAAATCTGTAATTTCCTATAGTATAATGGGACTCTATAGGAAACTGGTAAAATCATTAAGTTGTCAACTTTGAGGTACTGCAGAATGAGAGGGCAAGGATAGGACAGGACTTGCTGAAGTACTTTTAAAGGATGCTTTTAGGCTAACAGTAGGGAATATTTGATTAAGTGAGGAGTGGAGTTGTTTGAACAATTTTACAAATAAAACCTAAGTGTTAGATTTGGAGCGTTTAATTTACACTAGGCAAATTTTGTTTGTCTAAGGGCAACAATCTGGAAATGAATTATTTTATGTTGTTGTTGTTGTTTGTCTTTCGGCTTTTTCCCGGTAAGGGGTCGCCACAGCGGAACTCCGGTCCGTTAATGATTGGCAGTAGATTTTTATATGTGTGCAAATTCTAAAAATAATGTAGACAAATTAAATTTAAAATATGGTTTCACACTTATATGTTATTTTTAATTCTGGAGTTAGCATTTTATTCATAAGGGGGGACCTTGACAGTCTCACCCTGAGGTATAGTAGTGGCATACAGTCATCTTTTGTTCAGAAAAAATATTCTTTCTGTTCTTTTCAATTGAACTTTACTAACAGTATAAGGAGGGCACTGACTCTGACTTGCTCTCTGTATGTGTAAGATGGCAGTTACTTCACTGAGACATCCCAGAAGTCTCTTGCTACCTTAGTATACTTCCAGCTCTATGTATATAGTTTTCTGAAAAATGTATTGGCCATTAAGAATGGCTGGACTACTAGCTGTAAGTCAAAGGCTAATAAATGTTTAAATTTAATGTTTAGCCTTGTCCACTGTTGTACTGTTCTCTCACTAATAGGTGATCTTTAGTTGTAACTTTTGTAACCTGTAATGATAGATAAAGAGCGAGTATTGTCAGCAGTAATGCAGAAAGTGGTAATGAAAGGTATCATTTTACATGGACTTACAGATGCAATGATGATGGTAAAAATTGTACACCAGCTTTCCAGATTGCATCCTTCTCACAAATGTAACCCCCTAAGTACTGGACAGTACATGTTTCTAAACAACTTACTTTTCATTATAGAAAAATAAGCCAGAAACTTCTAAAATGAAAGCTTTAAGGTGGCTCAAATGAATAATTAAGCCATGCAGACTTTCCAAAAACAATATTGTTTAACAAATTATATAGCCATAAATGATAGTATATATACAGGTTTTTAACAAATCTAAATTCTTGTGCAAAGTAATACCCTGTTTTGTACATAGAGCATGTCTGGCTTTGCTCATAAATGTAAGATACACATCTAGCATAAGATCACAGGATGATGCATTTTTATTAAACAACCAAGGAGGCTGTTGGGAAGCTCAGCCATATCACCTGCTGGGAGACTAAAAGTGCCCTCTATTATGTAGATCTTTCTCACATATCCCAGGTAAAAAAATTGTGCTCACCCATTCAGTCATCCAGACTGGTTTAAATATTGACAAGGAAGTCATCTGCTTCAGATGTGTGTGTTTTTTATTTATTTGGCAGTATAGCTTGAGTTAAGCAGAGTAGGTGTTTGCTTTGCCAGTGGTTCTATTTAGGTGAAGAAGTTTAAAGAGTGCTGGGCCATTCACAGCACAGAAAGCTAAGCAAAGATCACTACTTAAGAGTCTGTATGACACAAGAGTTAAGTAACAGGGCTTTCAGTCTATCAGGGAAGCTAAAGGTGAGGAAATGTTGACACCTCTAAAGTTGTTTTATTTAATTAGGAAGGTACATTCTGAAGGTGACATTATGTTCAATTATGAATCTAACAAATGAGCATAGAGCAGGATTATAATTTTAGACATTGAAGGGATACCACAAAGGATATATTGTTCAAGGTAAAAAGATTTTTTAACCACAGCAGTGACATGGTGATCAAAGGAAAGTTTATCAGGAGAGGTATTCACATCCCTGATGACAAGTGAAATGCTATAGATGTGGTATGCAGCAGTGACTGTAGACAGCAGTACGCCATGTGCAGTGACTGTAGACAGCAGTACGCCATGTGCAGTGACTGTAGACAGCAGTACGCCATGTGCAGTGACTGTAGACAGCAGTACACCATGTGCAGTGACTGTAGACAGCAGTACGCCATGTGCAAGCACCCAGCTACTTGTGGTCTCCTTTCCTAAGGCTCATTGAGACTCAGTGACCTTAGACAGTCATCAGTTCTTTTTACACTGTTTACATACTAAACACATGAAACATCAATTTTTCTGAATGTCTTAAATTATTCACAGAAAGCAGACTGAGCATATTACCTTTTGTAAATGTTTGCAGTGATTTCTAGTTTTGTACTATTGAGTTTAGCATAAAATTAAAATACATTTATGAATGGATAAATCAATAAACATTATTTTCATTGCTTTGATAGTTTTCAAGATGGTAGCATATTACAGTCACTTTTATTATTTTTTCTTGTTAAGCTACACTTACTTCCATGCTTACAGTATTTGTTCCACATTTCTTCAAATTAGTATAGAAAAACAGTAGGGAAGCAAATGTTTAATAGCTTGTTATAACTAACCTATGTGTTCTTTACACACCCTTACTACACAACGTCTGTGCAGCAATCAAACACACACACACACATCCTTACTTCATAAGGTCTGCAGACTGCAGCTGATCATAGTAAATTCCTTCCCAATTCCCTTATACACTTACTTCATAATGCTAAAGCACATCAACCAAGTTACGAACACTGATAAATTCAACCCAAATCAGCTCTCTAGAATCAGCGAACTTTAATGGACCAGCGTCAGTAGAAAACAGCCCCAATACATTTAAGCAGATGAACCAGCTTAAAAAACAAAAGCAATTAAAACAATAGCTGTTAAAAACATAAAATACAGTTAAAAAAACACGGAGTACTTAGCGCTTTCACCCGTATATTCTGTCGGGCATCATCAGAGTAAACCATCTTGATGCTCTTCAATTACTAAAATAATTTCAATTACTACACCCGCCCACTAAATTAACCAATCCCTGTAATTGCAGAAACAATTAAAAACAATATAAACAGTGTAAACCAGCTCAGCCACGATATACGAACTCTCAAGAAATTAAACATACTAATAAATAAATTGTATATTAAATATATTAAATTCAAAAATTTATTAAATACCTTATCTATGCCTATCCAAAGACTATAGATATAAAAAGATCAAATAACTAAGGATTTATATTTTAAAAAACTAGACAGAGAAATATGATCATTAATACCTGGAGGTTTAGAAGCATCTAGCCTGAGTGGCCACATGCTCTCCCTCACCTCCAGCAAGATCTTAACATTGCCCCCTCTGTCATTATCAGGTATTCTATCTACCACAAAAAATAAAAACATTTTGAAATTAGAACAACTTAAGCTATGCATATATATATAAAGCATTGCTAGTCTTTTTATTCCTAATGTCCCTTAAATGCTTTAAAATTCTTAACCTTAATTTTCTTATAGTTTTCCCCACGTAAAAAGTGGGGCAACTTAAACATGTAGCAATATACACCACCCTCCTGGTGTTACAGTTACAGTAACCTGGACACTTAATAGTTTTGTAAAAGTTGTGAACCACCACGTATGGGCCATTGTTGATGAACTTACATACACTACATGAGCCACATTTGCTCATCTTAGAACTCTATTTATAAAGTCCAGTGTTGTATTCTCTTTCCATCAGTTCTTTTAAATTCCTACCCCTACTATATATAAATACTGGGGAGCTCCCTAAAACACTTATAGTGTCTTTGTCTAGGACACCATACCATGTGACCCTAATAATTTTAGTTATGTATTCTGATTGCCCATTGTAGGGTAAAATCATAGCTCATTTTGCATGCCCCGTATTTGTAGGTAAGGCCAAATTGTTCTCATCGTGAACCTCTTTCAATAGGCCCCCTTTCAAAATTGGTTTAAAAACTGAATGTCTTTTAACCTCTATTTCATTTCTTGTTTTAATCAAAACTTCAAGTGGGTAGCCTCTTTCTGTAAACATGTTAACAAGACTTGTTAATTCGAACTGTAACATTTCATCTTCACTAATTAATCTAGAAAGTCTGACCATTTGTCCCTTTACAACATTCCTTTTTTAGAATTGGGGGTGACAGCTTTGAAAATGTAAACAATTGTTCGAATATGTTTTTTACAGTAAATACTAGAATCTATATTAATACCAGCTTCAAATACATTCCTATATAATAAAATATCCAAATAATTACACGTGTTGTCATGAATCTTATATGTAAATTTAAGAAATGTTGTGGTGTTATTAAGAAAATCAACAAATTTGTGAATATTCTCAATTGTCCCATTCCAAAAAATCAAAATGTCGTCAAGGTAACGTAAATACAATTTAATGTCATGCATAAAATCTGTAGTGAACACCTTCTCCATCTCCCATTGTGCCAATACCAAATTGGCCTAAATAGGCAGATATTTGGCGCCCATGGCAACCCCTGTAACTTGCCTATATAATTCACCATCAAAACCAATAAAATTGTTTGACAAAATAAGTTCCATGAGATCTACCAACAATGAACGCTTAACTGTGTGAAAACCACTATACTTCTCCAGACATGTATTTAACATTTCCAACCCTTCTGTCTGTGGAATAACTGAAAAAAGGTTAATAACATCTATTGTCACCATTATAAAGGGCTCATCAAGCTGATTCTGTCTAATCACTTCTAGACAATGCCATGAGTCCCTTAAAATGTGTGACAAACCTTTAGTAATGATTTTACAATGGAAATCCACAAACAAAGCCATTGCCTCAGTTTTAGAACCCTTGGCAGACACTATAGGATGGAAGGTTGGGTCATTTTGATTTTTCTGAATCTTAGGTATTCCAAATATGGAGGGGGTCACAGGTGAATCAACTAACAAATAGTGGTACTCTTTACCATCAATGACCCCTTCCATAAACCACTCATACAAAAGCCAGTCAATTTTGGTGTAAGCCATATACATCTCATTCCTTGAAACTCTAGCGTATGTAATGGTGTCATTCAAAAGACTGGACATTTTGTTTGAGTAGTCTGTAGACAACATGATCACCACCCCTCCTCCTTTATCCGGTTTCATTACCCTATAATTGTTAGAAGATGTCAACTCTCGAAGGCAAAATCACTCACCAGATGTCAAATTGTCAGACTGAACTCAGGCTAGATGCTTCTAAACCACCAGGTATTAATGATCATATTTCTCTGTCTAGTTTTTTTTAAAATATAAATCCTTAGTTATTTGATCTTTTTATATCTATAGTCTTTGGATAGGCATAGATAAGGTATTTAATACATTTTTGTATTTAATATATTTAATATACAATTTATTTATTAGTATGTTTAATTTCTTGAGAGTTCGTATATCGTGGCTGAGCTGGTTTACACTGTTTATATTGTTTTTAATTGTTTCTGCAATTACAGTGATTGGCTAATTTAGTGGGCGGGTGTAGTAATTGAAATTATTTTAGTAATTGAAGAGCATCAAGATGGTTTACTCTGATGATACCCGACAGAATATATGGGTGAAAGCGCTAAGTACTCCGTGGTTGTTTAACTGTATTTTATGTTTTTAACAGCTATTGTTTTAATAGCTTTTGTTTTTTAAGCTGGTTCATCTGCTTAAGTGTATTGGGGCTGTTTTCTACTGACGCTGGTCCATTACTTCATAATGTCTGTGCAGCAAATAATCCACTTGTAAATTCTCTGCGATTTCCAAATAACACGGTCGGGTGGACAGGAAAATAAGCAATTTCAAATAGCGCGGGCAGGCAGACAGGAAAAGAAGCAATTTCAAATAGCGTGGGTGGGCAGAGAGGAAGAACAGGACGTCTGCATGCACAGATGTGATGCGACCGGAAGAAATGGACATCTGGATGCACAGAAGTGATGCGACCAGACCAGCAGGAGCATTCTTAAAAAAGAACACAAAAATATAATTAAAAAAGAACGCAAAATACAATTAAGTTTTCTCCCATTCACCCCATTCCAGGGGGGTGCAAGTGCACCCCCTTACACCTGCCTGTGGACGCCCTTGACCTTGGACCACTGCTTTAAAACTTACATGGAACTATGACACTACATTGAAGATCCCAAAATTCATACCTCAAATGATCAGTTTAAAAAGATTAAAAAATCTTCAAATCAAAAACCTGAAAATCACAAAACACATTTTTCTTTTGACCCCTTCCCCAGCCATCATTTCCCCACATTCCCTGCTACTTATTCATGGTTTCAGTTGACTCAAATAACTTTTGAGAAGCTTTTTTTTCCTGTTTGAAGATTTAGGATTGGTGATATACAGTAATGGTTGTGTTGTCCTGCTGTCATAAGGAGTACGGACTGCATTTTAGTTCATGTTTACTTTCGAGGAAGATGCAGAAATCCCTGTTTACTAGTTTAAATATAAGAAAGGTTAGCAGGAGGGTGGAGCATGCCATGATGATAATAACCAATTAGCTTTAAAATAAAAATAAGTGGTCAATGTGCCCAAACTCACACTGGTAAACTCAAAAGACAGGCACAGCAGATCAGCAAGAGATGTTTATTTTCACTTCATGAACAAACCTCACAGAACAGAAACAAAAACAATAACGCTGCTACAGTTCTCAGTGCGTTTTCGTCGACATGCACTTCATCAGAAAAGCTAAACAGTGCTCAGTGTGCTAAATTTATGTCAGATGTTATTTGAATCTACCAATGGTGTCTCCTAACTCATTAAAATGTTAATACATTCAATTAACATCCTTGTTATTGAAATTACAGATTTCTTAATAAAATCAAAGATACAATATCACCATCTAGTGGTGAAACAAAAACTTTACAGGCAGGAATACATAGTAAAAATGTATATAAATATTGTATGCTCTAAAAACCATTTTAATTAATACATAAAAAAAAACATTTTAATTAATACATAAAAAATGTACCTGTATGCAAAAATGTTTGAAAAGCATGTAAAAATGTATGTATGAAAAATATTAAAATGTGTATAAAAATATATATATATAAAAAAAAAAATATATATATATATATATATATATATATATATATATATATATACATACATATATAAGTACAACTGATATATGGGTGAGTGGTTATAACTTGGCAGATCTCAACTTTAATACAAGTTTTAGAGACATCATTTCATTTAAACCTGGGTGACTGCTAGCCTCAAGCATTAATTGCCAAAATAACTCTCTGTATTCTAAAGAGGCCTCCCAAGGACCACCCCTGGAATCGGGGGGTAATACCTCTATGACGAAGAATAGAAATTTTGCAGATTTACATGTTAAAATATGTTTAAACAAAGCGTTGTTAGTGTTTTCCTTCCTTACGTCATATAGGTGCTCATACACCCTTTGTCTCAGTCTTCTCTCTGTTTTCCCTATATAAAAGGAATCACATGCCTCACAGATCACCATGTATACCAAACCACAAGTATTGCAATTTGCAAATCCTTTAGCGTTGTTAATTCTGCCTTCACTTTTCAAATATATTTTCTCACTTTCATTGATGTTGACACAGTAATGCAACTTCCACATTTATGTGTACCCAACTTGTTTGAGAGATGTGTGACCTGTTTTCCACCCTCAAGTATGTTCTTAATGTTACGTCCTTTTTTAAATACTACTTTTAAGGGTTCTTCAAAGTTCAGATTCAAATCTGAAAAACTGGCAAACCTATTCCACTCATCATTAATAATATTTTTAATTATGTTGGTTTCGCCGTTGAAAGTAATAATCAAAGCTGAATTGTAGTGTTTTATATCTACTGGAGAATTGTTTTCAGTGTAGGTGTTGTTTAAACATACTTTAACATGTAAATCTGCAAAATTCCTATTCTTCGTCATAGAGGTATTACCCCCCGATCCCAGGGGTTGTCCTTGGGAGGCCTCTTTAGAATACAGAGAGTTATTTTGGCAATTAATGCTTGAGGCTAGCAGTCACCCAGGTTTAAATGAAATGATGTCTCTAAAACCTGTATTAAAGTTGAGATCAGCCAAGTTATAACCACTCACCCATATATCAGCTGTACTTATATATATATATATATATATATATATATATATATATATATATATATATATATTTTTTTTATATATATATATTTTTATACACATTTTAATATTTTTCATACATACATTTTTACATGCTTTTCAAACATTCTGCACACAGGTACATTTTTTATGTATTAATTAAAATGTTTTTTATATGTATTAATTAAAATGGTTTTTAGAGCATACAATATTTATATACATTTTTACTATGTATTCTGGCCTGTAAAGTTTTTGTTTCACCACTAGATGGTGATATTGTTTCTTTGATTTTTATTAAGAAATTTGTAATTTCAATAACAAGGATGTTAATTGAATGTATTAACATTTTAATTAGTTAGTAGACACCATTGGTAGATTCAAATAACATCTGACTTATAAATTTAGCACACTGAGCACTGTTTAGCTTTTCTGATGAAGTGCATGTCGACGAAAACGCGCTGAGAACTGTAGTAGCGTTATTGTTTTTGTTTCTGTTCTGTGTTGTTTGTTCGTGGAGTAAAAATTAACATCTCTTGCTGATTTGCTGTGCCTGTCTTCTGAGTTAACCAATTAGCTTTCTCGTGGGATATGCAGTATTATACAATGACCCCCCATTAATATTCTAAAACGTGCACGGTGATTGGTCAGCGTGCACATTGTAAATCAGAGTTATACTAATGGAAAAAGGTCCGGTCACCCGGACTTGTTACATTAGTATAACTCTTTTTTTAAAGCAATGGAGAATGCAAGATCTCCGTTGCTTTTTACACACTGTCTTGCTATGTTAAATGAGTTTAACATAGCGAGACAGCTTTAAAAAAAGCAAAGGAGATGCTATAAATATCAGCTAGAATTATTCAAGGGGGAATGTGACTCCTTTTTTGGGGATAGGAATTATGAAAAAATGTTTTAATTTCAGGGAGTTATTATAGATGAGACAAACTTAGAAGATGTGGGTAACTGATTTAAATTATAACTTGTCTGGCATCTTAAGAAAGTCACTTCTTAAACTATGCAGCTTTATGTTATTCTTGCAATCAGATTTTCCTAGGATTGTTGTATAGCTTTGTCTGAGACTTGTCCAAAGTAAAATAGAGGCATATGGTAGAGGGTGAGTGGGTCTGGATGAGTCTGAGGTGGAAATATTTGTAAGTTAGAGCTGGAATTGGAGGTTGCCATCTTAAGAGATCTGGGTGGAAGGATTTGCTGAGTTTTAAGTGGAAGTGGTAGAAAAGTGGTACAGGTGTAGAAGGTATTTGATGACTTTTGAGAGGCAGTGGTAGGAAAGGGATAGAGATGTATTTGTTGAGTTATGATGGATGGTGCGAATGAGGGGGGTTGAATTTTTCAGAGTAGATAGGTTAGCTACAGTATCTTATTTTGAGTATTGGCTTTGGTCCTGTTAATATAAGCTATCTCTTCTGTTATTTTCTAGAATTTTGTTGATGTAAGTAGGTAGTATGTCCTTTATTTTTGCAGTAAAATGATTTAGCATGCTTTATTTCTAGACTGCATCTTTGTCTTAAAGCTAATGAAGGAATTTTATGCAGTTCTGTAGCCTTCTATAGTGCCGAGGATTTGTCCATGTCATTGAACATTTTATTAATGACTGGATTAAAATTTTCCTTTGCTTGTCTTTTTACAGTCAGGAAGGGAAACATTGGTTTAGTACAAAAGTGGTGTTGATGTTAAAAAGGCATAAAGATGAGTCCAGTCTGAGTTACAGAAGCTGGACATTATGTCAGCTTGTTTGGACTTAGATCTTGCTTCTATAACCATAGCGGGGAGTGTGTGGCTTTGAATGAAAGGGTAGCTTGAATGAGGAGATTAGGAAATTGGGCAATTAGGATGTTTCTATAACATTATAGGGGATATTAGTAATGAATAATAAAATAATGGAGTTTTTTTTGCTCTCATGTTTTATCTAGCATGGGTAGAGATATAATTTGTGTGAGTTTGTATGATATAGGAATATGCACATTTGATTTAATTTAGTAGAAAGAACATTGAGGTTAAAGTCACAGCAGAATTATGACTTTATTTTTGTTGCATAATTAAAGTATGGTTATTATTGTGCCTTGGACAAGAGCAAATTGAGCAGGGGATGAATGCACACAGTGCTGTTAACAACTGTTTTAAGTGAAATCCTATAACTACTGACACTGTGCCATTTTCTGATAGAGAGAATAATTTCGTATAAGAGATATAGTAAATGCAGATTGTCTTTTTACAAAGATCGTGGTATTGTATCCTTTTTTTTTTTTTGTCCTGTGGGATTATCTAGAAAAATCTGGAAGTTTAATAAGAATGTGTTTGGTACTACAGATATTTCCATTTTCCTAGCATTGGTGAACAAGAACAAAGGGGTCAGTCACAGCTATGGACAGTACAGAGGTATCAAACTCCTATCACAATGCAAATAAATGGTGCAGATAGTGTCTCATAAATGAATGCACAGAGTAGAGTAGAAAGTAAGATGGGAGGTGAGCAGTTTGGGTTCAGATCAGGATGAAGTACAACTGTTCTGATGTCTGTAGTGATAAAGATAGTGAAGAAAAAAAGAGTTGATGAGGTAAGAGTCCAAATGGGCATTCATACATTTGAAGAAAGCATATGAAAACTTCCCATGAAATCTAATATGGGTAGTCTTGCAATGGTTAAAATTTTTGGCAACACAGGTAAAATTATTGCAAGCTATGTACAAGGCTGGAAGGGTGGCCTAATGGTTAAGGTGTTTGCCTTGCAAACACAAGGTTCAGGGTTCGGGTCTCACAAGGAATAATTGGCTAGGCTTAAAATGGCTTATAAGGGCAGTTAGCTTAGTACTAATCTATGAGTCTATATCTTGTTTTTGGACTCACAGAGAGATTCCTAGTGAGAGTGAGTGTTCTTCAAGGTTCAGCTCTGAGGCCAGTCCTCTTCAACGTGGATTACATCAGCAAACAGGGGGGAGTGGACTGATCAACAAAGCTGCTGTAACGAGACACTGAACATGAACTTCAGCAAATAGGGTACAGGAGTTCAAAACTGAAGGGCCGTAATAAGAAACTGTGCACAGACAAGACAGTTGTAATGGTAACAAATGGAGGAATCAGAAGAAGCCAGAACTTCATACAGAAGCGAAACAGTGGAAGAGGTTAACAGCTTCAGGAATTTGGGAGATATGTTTGAGGAGAAGAAAAGACTAAATGATGAAGTCTAAGGTGGTTCAGGCAACTGGCACAGAGTGTCAGTGATGGTGTATGAAAGAAGAATGCCAAAAAATGCTGAAACTTAAGGTAGACAAAACATTGGTGCAACCAGTGCTTCTGTATAGCACAGAAACCAGGGATGTGAAGACATACCGGCTTAGGAAACTTTAGCTGATGGAAATAAAGTACCTGAGATAGGCAGTAGAAGGAATTTTGTGGGACAGATAAATAAATGAGAACATCGTAACAAAAGGTAAAGCAGGCCCAGTTGTAAAGGCCTAGGAGAACTGTTTAGGGAGGTTTTGTCACTTGAAGAAAAGCAAAGGACTTTGTCATAGAAAAAATTTAGGATAAAGAAGAAGACAAGAAGAAATGAACAACTCAAATTATGAGATGATCTTTTGTGTCTGAAAAGACCTGTTATGCTCAGACATAACTGTCATAGATGATAAGATAGTAGCTCTTAACTGAGAGATGTGGGAACAGCTGGTATGGCACACTAACCTATTGAAGAAATAGGGATAATGGGCGGACGTTGATGGTTATGATGATGCTGTGCTGCATTTCTAATCATAAAAATAAGTCATATATCTACCCCTAATGGGAGGTATAATGCAACATGCAGTGCAGTTATTATGAAATAACTGTACATGTCTGTGCCTATGCCTATATCTAAAAGGTAGCATCAAATCCTCCTTTTAAAAAATATTGTTGCAAACCTTTCAAAGAATTCTTCCTTGACATTCACATACAAAATAGAAATATGACTGACATTCTACCCTTTTTAATTTCATTGCAGTCAGTGTTGCATTTTGCATGTTATACATTATACTTTATTAATATTTGGAATGTGTATATGTCATCTTCTTAGATTAGAGAACGCAGCTAAATTTCTCAACTTCAGAAAGAGGGCACATTCTTATTTTTCAAGATGGAATGCTTTCTTACATCTCCATATAGAAGCTGATAAGGAAACCATGTATAACCTTAATGCATTTATTTATTAATATGCAGAAGTCAATCCCATATAACAAATATCAGTAAGCATAAGATGAAGGCAAAATTTGCTGGCAAAATCATGATACCAAACATAAGTCACAGTATTTGACAGATGTGAATACAGCATATGAAGAAAATACATACTTCCTACGTTGTCATTACTTCAAAAGAAAAAAAATCATATATATTTTGCCATAAAAGGGACCTTCTTTGTGTCTACAAACATGCCATATCCAAAACTATAAAATAAACAGATATGAAAACAAAAAGTAGCAACCATTAAAATACTTTCTTTTAGATGAAGCAGTTGGTTACTCTAAAAATTATTTCCTAAGTATTCTAAAGTCCCTCACCCCACTAAGGAAAAAAAAAAACAACTTGTATTCCAAAGAGGCAAAGTATGGAAAACATGGGTATAGCATCAGTTTCTTCAGGCCCATATATAACCCTCAAAAATAAAGCCCTTAACAAGGATCAACAAAACTATTATTACATACAACGTCAAACTGCCAGTCTCTAAAAAAGAAAGCTCATCATTCTGGAAAATTGCAACCAACAACAACAACATTATATACCCTAGTATGAAAATTTAGTCTAGGCCAATTTTACATAAATCAAACATTTCTAGTGCCTTTAAAATTAATACTTTATAAAAAAATTGCTGCATCTTTTGTACACATTCAGCCAAATCAAAGCAATTCTGACTCTAAAGCTGCTCACGTCTAATTCCCACTACAGTCAGTCACCACACAACGCATACCAAAACTTATAGAAACTTACAATTACAACTACAGCTACATAGCAAGCTTCCTTCTAAATACATCGTTAGCTACAGCTTCATAGTTTACCCTGTTTCAATTCATATCAATAGATTCTTATATGAACAATGCATTCCCAAACTCTAGAAGCAATGTTAAATTAAATTATACCAATCCATTAAAGGTTGTAACTCAGTCTTAAACTATTCAGTTACAGCAATCTCAGTGCACATTTTGAAGGTACTTGGAAGTGTATAAATAAGTGACTTCAAAGAAACTTACATACTGACCACCTCCTCATTTCACCTGAGCATGCTTTTCACTGTTGGCACAGTGCAGATACAGTTCTTTCTTTCATAAATACTATATATATATATATATATATATATATATATATATATATATATATATATATATATAGATAGATAGATAGGTAGATGAGTATATGTTAGAAGATAGAGTTTTTGGAAAATTGAACTTTATATGGTTAAGACCATACTGAGTTTTTGAAAATCTGAAACATCTGTATGGAGATCATGGTACAGTAGAGATTGGAGAATTTACCCTGTTCTCCACTATAGTTAGGTCTTGGAGTTGGTCTATATAATTTGCAGGGGGTATGGATTTTTGTTGTTTTCTTTCATTTGTTCCCCTGTCTGCTACAAATATCTCACTCCAGCTCCCTGTCTACTTTCCCCATCTGAGCTGGCCCACTCCTGTCTTCTTTGCACTGTCTTATTACTATTTGATATGCTCTCCTTTTCTATCTCCTACTATGATCTTGCCTGTATTTCATGTTAATACTTCCAACTTTTAGCTGTTAATTTTTAACACTGCCACTGCTGTTGTTGTGTCTTATACTAATAAGACATTTTAATGATCTTTTGATAATCCTGACTGATTGTTTTCCTGCAAGAATCTGTTTAATCCCACTCCACTTTGCCTTGCTACTGTTGGCTTCACTTCACTCATCACCCTGCCCCCATTCCCAACCACCCCTGGCATCATTTCCTTTACATTGGGCCTACCCATCAATATCCAAATTCCAACCTATCACAAGATCCCTAACTCCTCCCACCTGCAGCAACATTGCCATCTCACAAACAACCGGTCACAGTCTCTCACACCATCTAACCACATCTGCTCTACATACTGTTACATGGCCCTAAATTTCAGTTTTAATGCCCTTAGTTATATTGTGTCCTTATACCTCTGACTGAATTCAGATATCGGTGATACTCCTCTGTTTCCTCATTATTACATAATTAGAGTTAACTGATAAGACAAATCTTCTCCACCTACTTCTCTTCATTAACTCCATCTTTGCCTCCCTCCAATTCATACAACATACTGCAATTCACATTTTCCTGTTTTCTATAACCTCCAAAATTTCAAATATTTCTCCAAGCATCAGGTCTCTTTTTCCTGCTACTAGCATCCTATTTAACAAACTATCACTGTATACTTTCATCACTGTACACCTCTCCTACTGCAGTTTACTCAGCACACTCAGGGGTAGCTATTTCAATAAACCTCCCTGCCTTTTTAGTCTCTCGCCTTCTCTTTAAGCACTAAATACTTCACTATCACTGCTCTACTCAAAAAATAAAATTCATACAGGTCCCCTCTAAGTCAGTACACTACCTCTGAATAATCCCACAGTGGGGTGATGTCCACCCCAACCTGGGCCCTGAAAACTCACCAATTAATCCAAACAGCAAAGGACTAGCTTTACAAATTTGTGAATTAACTAACCCTCCATCTACCATCTCAAACTATACCTCTCCTCAGCTGTACTATCTCATCATTAAACAACCACTTATTCATACTAATAAAACTAGCACATCAAACCCCTCACCCCATCATTCTGTTAATTGTTCTTCCAAAAAAAATAATATTGTCACTATCAACCTCCATAGCATTTGCAAAAAATAGAGAGCTACATGGCTGGATAACACAATATAACCCTGATATTCCTGCCAGACTCCTGGCTTAAGCCTAACATTAAAGCTTCCGGACTACTCCTTCCAGGCTGCAGTATTATCAGAGCTGATAGGCCACACAAGTAAGCAGAAGGAGTAGCCTTAATTTACACAAGTTCATGCAGTCTCTCTCTCTCTTCACAAAACATCCCAAAATTCCAAAATGCCAAAATACTACTGTGATGATGTGAGGTATTGTCAGCTATGCCAGGAGAAGTAAGGCAGTTGATGTGTAACATATGCTGGCATAGCTAGCTGGAATTTTGTAAAGAATTATACATCATTTGTATATCAAACAGATTTGTACAGATGCTTGGGTTAAAAATGTATTTATAAAGCTGCTTGTGTTAAAAATGTACCAACAGTGAGTCCTGCTGGACAGAAAAGAAAAATACATGTATGTCACACTGTACAATTATAACTGATTAAATGTGTACATTGTAACAGAGGATACTGGAAGAGCAGAGGTTAAGATCAGCCCCAGTTAACTTTTAAAAAAATATCCTCAAATTAAATTACCTGGTTTAGGCCATAAGGATTGTATCTATTGCAGCCAGAGACAAAATGTATGGGAAAACAAGGACTAAGAATCCTTGTTTTCTATAACCTCCTTGTCCTTAGCAGTGATCTAATTGCTACCCTGGAAGGGTGGAAGTGTTGAAATGGTTTTATGGCTTCCAGGTGCTCTAACACATCTTAGCAAAGCTGGATCAGTTTCTACTAAAGGGGGAATAGTATGGGAACCAGATGTCAGATGACCAGATGTATGTGATTATAATGTAATCCAGCACTGAAATGATGTTCTAATACTAGATGAAACAGAAGTCTCAGAGCAGTCTGTTTTTGACACCTGACATAGAAGCATCACTCACCTACTTCATCTTGCCTTGCTTTAGTAAGTAACCAGGGAATAGTAATTCTTTAGCTCAGTCAGGAAAATAGAGTGAGATTAGTTAAGTACTGTTTTTCTATATCTGTGTGAATCTATTCATCTGTGTTATTTTAACATTTCCTGCGACTGAAACTTTGGTGTTTATTATAAATAGATATTTAGTATTTTCATGTTCTTTTATTATTTATTATTAAATATATTTAAAACTTTCATTGAGGCTGGTCTTTTAGAGCATGTTTTAACCTCTGAGAGTGCTATATCTATTTAGTAACACTATGGCCACTCCTGGAAGCCTTATTGCATTGGTCAAACACTACCATTTGTATTAGTATTAATTTCACTCAGTATAATTGGTTACCCTTGCAAGAGCCATATAGTAGCTGGTTTTGTGTGTCCTGGTGGCAGTATCTACCTTATAGTCTTGGCAGAGTCGCATAGCTAGTAAATCTGAATCAGCCTTTCCTGTGTGTGTGTGTGTGTGTGTGTGTGTGTGTGTGTGTGTGTGTGTGTGTGTGTGTGTGTGTGTGTGTGTGTGTGTGTGTCTGTGTGTGTGAAAATTAAATCTCAGAGTATGTGTGTCAGCTGCTTGGAGCAGGGACACAGAGCACTGGTTTCACAGAGAGAATGGTGGAGGACGTGGCCTGAGACACTTGGCTGAGGACTCAACTCTATAGCTGTGTCAGTGGAGATTATTACTGAGCACCTGGAGAGAGAGGGGGGGGGGCCCAGACCCTGGACTGTGCGTGTTTCCTGTGTGCTCTTAAGGGAAATTGTGCTTGGTGCAGAGAGCTGCATCTGGAAATACTGTGTGTATCTATCTTTCTTCCAAGTGAATGCCCCTCACTAGTGTCAGTGGTGAGGATTCAGGCTCCTTGATTACTGGCCCAGAGGGAGGAAGTCACAATTACTATCCCTGCTATAGTTTAACAATAACAAACAGCTGTGTTTTGTTACATTCTAGATCGCACCTGGCAACAATACAAAAATATTAGAAGAAATCCTCTCCTGGGCAACTAATTATATACCTTATGAAAGAAATCATACTAGGACTGACTGGCAAAACCTAATATCAGACTTCCTCTCAGCTAGTGTAAACTTTTATGGTTATGCACAACTTATCAAAACATGCACTAGAATTAATAATGCCAACAGTGAAGGTGCAGTTCTAGACTGGATACTGATCTCTGACCCTAGAAAATGTACAACCTCTGGAGCCTAAACTCACTTAGCCACTACCATCTAGCTTATACTCATAGTAATAACCCACCAACATAACACAAATTTAAAACAAACAGAAACTTTTCTAAACTCAGTATAGACCCCTTCATCAGTACATTGAAAGCCTTTAATTGGTCTGTCCTCAATACTCTTTCTCTCGACAAGGTAGTTAATACTTTTAATACCATTTTCTAAAAGGCTTTCAACAGCCATACCCCAATCCACAAAACAAAAAGAGAGGAAAATTAACCATAGGCCATTGCTAGACAGACAAAAGCTGCAATGTCTAAAAAAGCTTGGAAAAAATGGCTTAAACTTTAGAATCCCTACAACCAGTAACTTGATAAAATCAATATTATAGCCATCTACAACTTCAACACAAAAATGATCCCAAAATATCAATACATAACCAGTTATATCTGGTCTCAAACAAGTAACCCAACCCTTCTCATAATGGTTCTCTACCAGAAATTGCAAACTTATTCAATACCTACTTCACAGAATCCATTACCTCCCTAACTAAAAAATGTTCAGCCCCATTCAGTGCTTCTACCACTCCCACAATAACACCCAATCCTAGTAACTCAGCAAACAACAGTTTAGACCAAAACCAACATTCTCCATATACCATACATGCTGTCACTTCCTTTACTCACCTCCCCCCAGTATCTCCACCTGAACCTTATTTACCATCTATATCCATTGTTAATAACATCAATTTAGGACCTGTTAACACATCAGTGTTAAAAAAAAACTGAACTCAGACCTTACTCCACTGCAACTGACAAACTCCTCTCACCTGAATACCTAAAGATAGCTGCTGATGCCATAACATACCCAGTCTCCATCCTTATCAATAGATGAATGTGTGAATCCTATGTAGCCACACTATGGGAAAAATCCAATATTATCCCTCTTCATAAAGGTAATATTTCAGTTGATATCTCTAACTTTTGACCTAATGCATTATTATTCCCTATCTCAAAAATTCTTGAAATATGCATTCATAAGCAACTCCTCCACTATCTCCTACAAAAATGGCTCTTTACTTCCACCCAACATGGCTTCTGCCCAACACACAGTGCAACTACTGCTCTCCTACAATTCAATGACACCATAAACCATTACAAGCACTCCGCTAAACTTGCTTCCTCTTTTCCTTGACCTTTCAATAGCATTCTGTACAGTTTTTCACTATAAGCTCCCATATAAACTGTCTCAACTTAGCCTACCACCCTCTTCATTATTGTGGTTTACCTGCTATTTTACTGACAGGCCCCGGTCTGTGAAATAGCTGTGTACACTCTATCCATACCTACATGTCTCCACTGGTGTACCCTAAGGCTCTGTTCTTGGCCTTTTCCTCTGTAACATTTTTATCAATGAACTCTATTCCTCCATAGGTCCAGCATCTATTATACAATAAACTGATGTTTCTGCACTTATATCTGTATCTAATAACGTGACTCAGCTCCTCCATATCGTGTCTATGAACTACAACTTGTGAATAGTTTATCTATTGAGTATTTTTTTTTCAGCTTGTTATAGCTGTCCAAATATTTGCACTATGTATGTATAGGCTCACACTGTATGAACTGAAGATGGATTCTTACTTAGTTAATATGTCATTCTTCTGTATCAGTTTTTGTAATGATTTTATTTAACTATAACTATAACCATATTATGTTAATGTGGAGGTTTTCTCCATGGGCCTTTGCTGAAAGTGGGATATTGTCCCAGTCGGACTTTCCCCAGTAAACAAATGGTAAATAAATAAATAGAGAGCTCAATAAGCCTTGAATTAATATTTTGCTTTCTTATTCGCAAATGAAACAAAAAGAAGTTACAGTGCTGGGATAGAGACAGGGCAGAGTGCGAAGACCACTGGACAGGCACATAAATAAAGAAGGCTGGATTTGATGAGGAACTTGACTGCCATTTGAGATCATATATCTCAAGGACTGAGCATGCAGCCTTTTAGGGTCCTAAAGAATCTGTCAGGTTTGCTGACAGATCCCTTGTTAAAGACTTTCAGAAGACCACTGGTCAGTACAAGAGACCCGATGACGGGATTACAGCAATGAGCATAGATCTGAAGTAAACTTCATTTGGTCAGCAACCTTTGGGTATCGGATCCGTCCTGGATCCGAGCCGGCAGCTTTACAAGCTAGAGATCCGAGCTCCAAGCTCCTCCCCCTTACCCATAATACCCTGCTACCTCCCTCCAGTCCCCAGATCTCGTTTACCGTGGCTTCTATAAACACGAGTGATGAGCTCCTTGCGATTTAGGTAAGAAAAAAATAGGAAATTTTCTCTATTTGCATTATCAGTTAAAAGTGTGTGTGTAGTAGTTTTTCCCTTAATCTAATTTATTTGGTTTAGTTTAACTTTAGTGTATTCCCCTTGCCCCTTATCTGTGTGTTAGGGAGTGTGATTGTGGTGATATGGCCGAAGGCCCTAAGGCCATTTTTTCCAAATGCTCTGAGTGTGGCCATAAGCTGTCCCCAGCCGATGGCCACACTCAGTGCGTTCTTTGCCTGGGGGTTACACATTTGACATCGGGCTGCCATATATGTGCTGCCTTTAACCCCCGGGCTCTGAGGGACAGGAGGAACAAGTTGATCTTAGCGGGCCTTTTACCCATGGATCCTGCTTCTTCCTCATCTCCCTCAGTGGTGCCAGTCGCGGCTGTTCAGCCTACGGTTCCTGCTCCCCTGGCCGGGACTCAACCTCCCACTATGTCCCAGGGAAAGAGGGACTCTAGAAAAAGAGAGAAGAGAGGTAGAGAAAGGGAGAAAGAGGGAGACAAAGACAGAGAGAGGCATAGGAGCCACAAGCTGAGGGCCGACTCAGCCCCCTCAGCCCCGCCGGCTAAGCAGCTCTATTCTCCCTTGAAGGTTCCCGGGTCCTCCACCTCTCGGCTCCATTCCCCACGTTTCTTTCCGGAGCTAGAGGAGGAGCCCCAGCCACCTTCGAGGTCGTCGAGGCGACCTTCCCGGCCAGCCTCAGCAGCCTCTTCCAGGTCCACAAGAAGCCTTTCTGATGCGGACATGGACCGGATGATGCGTCGCTTCCTTCAGTCCCAGATGCAGATGGGAGTGCTCTTGCCTCCCCCCTCTCCGGGGGGAGCTCGGCCCCCTTATTTACCCCCATTGCTCCTTCTCCGATCCATTATCGGGTTTTGGAGCCATCGGATCTGAGTAGCCTCGGAGTCAGGGAGTCGGCACAGATAGTAATTGCTACTTCGATGCCGGCCTTACCTTCGAGTTTATCATGTCCGTTTTTGGATCCGAGCTCTCAGAGCTGTGAACTGAGCCTCGGATCCGGAGGGGTGAGTGTGTCTTTGGCTCCGATCCGGTCGGAGCACACTTCCCTTTCTGGTCCAATCGCTTTGGCTCCGGCGCCGATCCACACGTCGGATCCGAGGGGGCTGCTCTCGGATCCCAGGGAGAGTGGTTCACCTTCGGCTTTCAACGTGATGGAGAGGGTCCTCTCGAGGGATCCAAGGTCCCCGGCTTGTGCTATGGATCCACCCGCCATTCCCTCACAGATGAGCCTGTCTTCCATCATCCGGCCCCAGGGACAGCCTGCATCTACACCCCAGCTAGTTCCTGCAGAGGAGCATGACCCCGTTGGTGAGCCCTCCTCGGACAGTCCCGCTGAGGAGGTCCCTCACAAATGAAAGTGTAAAAGGAGGCACTTGGACTCCCCTGAGTCCCTCACGGAAGACACTGACTTGGAGGAAGGGGAAGATTCCCCCAGGTCACCCCCCGAGGACATCTCCTTTGGAGACATTATGGAGATGCTGCGTATTAGAGGGGGGTGGTCAGCCCAGAAACGTTCCTCGGATGAGTCAGTGTTTCTGGAGGCATTTGATGCAGGCCCATCTACCTCTTGGGTGTCCCCTCCAGCCAACCCCCCTGGTAGACCTAATTACTACCAGGGCGTGGAAGGAGCCGGACACTGTAGAGCCAAGCCCCAGGAGACCAGATAAAATCCTTAGTCCCCCGACAGACAAGACAGCATGGAGTAAAGGTTCCCCGGTAGATGCCATGGTGGTGGTGGCTGCCACCAAGAAGGAACTGGTGCAGGATAGTTCCTCATTCCATCCCCCCGACAAAGAGTCTTGGACGATGGATCACATCGGAAAGCAGATGTTTGCTTCAGCCACCTTTTCCATAAGGGCGCTGAATTACTTGGCACATGTGATTAGACTTCAGCGGGATCTACTAAAAGAGTACACTGGGTCTCCCCCGGAGTTCATGTCGGCCGAGGACAAATGAACTTTCTCGGCTCGCATGGCCACTCTAAAATTGATGTCTAACACTTCTATGCGGCTTCTCTCCCGTGCCACGGAGGGAGCAGCTAGAGCCAGCAGAGCAGGTATCGCCTTAAGGCATCATGCCTGTCTCCGACTTTGCAGAACCCTTCAAGGCGTCCTTCGCGAATGCTTTCTTTGATGGCTCTATGCTGTTTGGCAAGACCGTCCGTGATATGCTGCTCCAGAGCGAGAAAGATGGGAAGATGCTGTCTGCCATCGGAATCCGCTTCTCGGCTCCTCAAAGGTCCTTTTCCAGGAACCAGAGAGGACAGAAGAAGATGTGGTTTAGAAAGTCTCAGCAGTCCCATTACGCTCCGGACCCTTCATCCTTCAGAGGCAGGGGAGGACAAGGTGGACACCAGCCCAGAGGCAGAGGGGGGGCCGAACAATTTTGGGTCGAGGGAACCTTTTTCTGACTGACCCGCGCAGCAACCCTGAGGGTTTGCCCGACTGCTCCTCTCTGGAGGCAGTCGGGGGGCATTTCTTGGAACACCTAGCACATTGGGAGTCCATCACGACAGATCGCTGGGTGCTCCGAATAATATCCAGAGGTTACGCTATCCCCTTCATAAATCTTCCCCCTCAGTAGAGGCGCCTCCTCGATGTTCCACCCAGTCAGAGGGAGGCGGCGGCTTTAGAAATAATGAAGCTGCTAAGAAAAAGGGCCATCCAGCACATCCCTCCAGGCCAGTCCGGGTTGGACAATTACTCCAGGTTCTTTTTGGTGCCAAAAAAGACGGGGGACTTAAGACCAATTCTCAACCTGTCTACATTGAACCTGTTCACTGCCAAAGAGAAATTCTGGATGGTCACTCTTCAATCTATTCTCCCACTTCTGCAGGAGAATGACTGGATGTGCTCCATAGACCTGAAGGATGCATACTACCACATTCTCATGGAAAGGCAATCCAGGAGGTTTCTCTGCTTTTGGTTGGCGGCCAGTCATTATCAGTTCAGGGTCCTCCCCTTTGGTCTCACCACAGCCCCCAGGGTGTTCACCAAGGTCATGGCAGTTGTAGTGGCCCACCTGAGGCTTCAGGGAATACAGGTCTTTCCTTATCTGGATGACTGGCTCCTTGCCGCCCCCACCAGGCATCTACTATGCACAGCCAGGGATTGCTTCCTGCTTTTGGCCCACAGGTTGGGGATCACTATAAATTACAAAAAATCGTCCCTTCAACCTGTTCAGGTCCTGGACTTCATAGGAGCCAGAATAGACACACTTCAGTCCAAGGCCTTCTTGACAGCAGACAGACTCCGCAGTTTATCTCTCCACATCTTAGCACTTCTACAATCTCCGGCCCCACCAGCGGAATTAGTCCTGAGTGCCCTAGGGTCCATGGCAGCAGCTATCAACCTTTCACCCCTAGCCTGCTTGAACATGAGGATTCTTCAATGGACCTTACAGGTCCAGTGGTCCATCCTTTGGCATCCGCTGGACTCCTTGATTCCCCTCAGCAGAGTTTGCAGGGACTCCCTACTTTGGTGGCTCCATTCCCAAGAGCTTTGGGAAAGGCGGCCGTTTTTGATGCCTCAACCCCAAGCCACGGTGACCACAGACGCTTCTCGCCTGACGTGGGGGGGGCATTGCATGGGCAGAACTGTCCAAGGCATGTGGACTCCAACAGATACCTTTCTGCATATCAACGTTCTGGAGATGAGGGCAGTGCTTCTAGCGTTGCAAGCTCTCCATGTCCTTCTTCCTCCGGGGACTATTGTAATTCAGACAGACAACATGTCAGTGGTCTGGTACATCAACAAACAGGGGGGGACCAGGTCTTTCTCTTTTTGTCGAGAGGCCATGAGAGTTTGGGAGTGGGTGATATCCACCAACCGTTTTCTGCTAGCAACGCACATTCCAGGTCGGTCCAACATTTTTAGCGGACAAGCTGAGTCGAACTATCCTCTCACCTTACGAGTGGTCTCTGAATCCCTTAGTAGCGAAACAGATCTTCCTCAAATGGGGTCAACCTTGCTGCGATCTCTTCGCATCACCTTCGAACGCAAAGTACAGTGAGTTTTCCGCTCTAATTCCCCCGCCGGGGAGAGCCCCAGAGACACTCTAGTTCATGCTTGGCCATCCGGTCTTCTTTATGCTTATCCTCCTGTCCTGTTAATGACAAAATTCTTGCAGAAAGCTCATCGGTTGGGGAGCAAGGGTATCCTCATAGCCCCTTTTTGGCCTCATCTCCCCTACCTACGGTCTCACCTCATAGCTCCTCCTTGGGTCTTGGATCCCATTCCAGATCTGATTTCTCATCCTTCAGGATTGAAAACTCTGAATCTGGACGACCTCAAGCTCATGGCTTGGTTGATCAAGTTCCGTTAGTGGCTAGGACTCCCAGTATCTCATCCACAGTTAAATCCATCCTGGTGGTGGAGCATAAGCCTTCTACCAGGAAGGTCTACAACAGTAAATGGAAACATTTTTTCATCTGGGCCTGGCATAGGAATTTGGATCCTTTTATGGCTCCCATTCCAGCAGTACTTGAATTTCTATCTCACATTTTCCATCAAGGGGCCAGTTCTTCTATTGTGAAGGTTCAAATGGCGGCCATTTCCCACTTCCACATAGGGGACAATCTTGGCCCCTTAGCTTCCGCTAAGGTCTGTAAGACTGTCTTAAAGGGCACCTTTCTCTTAAGACCTCCTGTCAAGAATGCGGTTCCTCCATGGGACCTAACCTTAGTTCTTCAGGCTCTAACTGGTCCACCCTTTGAGCCTGCAGCTTCTATTGACTTAAAGTTCTTGTCTTGGAAAACTGCCTTCTTAATTGCTATTACCTCAGCTAGAAGGGTATCTGAGCTTCAGGCCCTTTGTACTAAACCCCCGTATCTTGTCTTCCATAAGGACAGAGTATCTCTCAGGACTAATCCTTCCTTCTTACCTAAAGTGGCTTCCAAGGCTAACATCAACCAATCCATTAATTTGCCTGTTTTCTTCCCTAACTATCAGAACAAAGGGGAGTACAGACTGCATTCATTAGATGTGCATAGACAATTGCGCTTTTACCTGCACAGAACAGCTGTCTCTCGCAAGTCGGAGCAGCTCTTTGTTTCATTTGCTAAGCCATTTTTGGGTAAACCAGTAATGGAGGTGACTCTAGCTAGATGGATATCCCACTGCATCTTGCTTACATACAAAATTTCTGGTCAGCTGGAGCCCTTGGGGATTCATGCTCACTCTACCCATTCTATGGCTACCTCTGCTGCGTTTTGGTCAAGAGTTCCCTTGGATGACATCTGTTCTGCGGCTACTTGGGCTTCTTCTTATACCTTTATTTTGCATTATAAATTAGATCTGATATCCAGAGGGAGGGCAGCCTTTAGCTCAGCAGTGCTCTGGAATATTCTTCCTTGAGGACCTCCCAAGTTGTTTGGTAGCTGGGGACTCTGTCCCACAGGTTGCTGATCAAATGAAGTTAACTACTTCAGATAAAGAAGTTATGTACTCACCATAACATTCCATCTGAGTAGGTAACTTCATTTGTCAGCAACCGACCCCCCCCCTCCTTCCCCCTAACCTGTTTTTTTGTTGCCTCAATGATAGTATGATTCAGTCCTGGTATGCATCAGGTTAGGATGCTCAGGTATTGTTTGTCTTGGTAATTGGGCAAACTCGATCTGAGGACTGGAGGGAGGTAGCAGGGTATTATGGGTAAGGGGGAGGAGCTTGGAGCTCGGATCTCTAGCTTGGAAAGCTGCCGGCTCGGATCCAGGATGGATCCGATACCCACAGGTTGCTGACAAATGAAGTTACCTACTCAGATGGAACGTTATGGTGAGTACATAACTTCTTTTTCTATAGAAAGGACACCAGCAGGAGAAATCCGAAGAACTGCAGGCCACTTAATCTAAATGCAACATCAGGGGAAAGTCAGGGTGAACATACTGAAAGAAAGGCTTATTGCTTTTCTAGAAAAAAAGCATTTCCAGGACAATGACCAGAAGAAGCTACCAGCCAAATGTAATCCATTTGTATCACTGAGTCACAAAAGAAGTTTTATTTTTTATTATTTTATCTCATTTCTTGTTCCTGCATTACCTTAGCCACCAATTTCAATATCCCAACCCTCCCCCAATGTTGGTGCTAACTTATGAAGACTATCAGAGCTGAAGAGATCTCTAGCTAAAGTGAATCAGTGGGAAGGCAGGGATATCACTAGCATTGCATCACCTTCTGTATTTGCTGGGATTTGTAGTTAATGCACATAAGAATGCCTGCATTCGCCAGAAGGCAAGGCATGATGCTCACACTGACCTAGTAAAACCTTATGCTTTCTTTCATGAATGTCTCCAAGTTATGTGTCCTCAGAGTCTAAACTGCAAGAGCTACACCACTGTGTCTCTTCCCCAGTAGTGCTCTTGATCTGGGAGTCACATGACGCAACATATAGGGTTGTTTGCAGCACATATGGAAGTAGCAAGTAAAACATGATGCTTGTAGCTGTGCTATTTTAGGAGAAAATAATGTTTTCAGCTCAGACCTCTCTCTCTACAGTAAATAGGCATAATCAACAAACTAGGGAATCATGCCTCAGTGAAAACTGATTTGGGGAATCATGCTGCAGCCCCCGTAAAAAGTGAAACTATTCAAATCGGAATACTGCATGGCCATTTTGTAGCATATCCTGCATGGTAGTAGAATGGAAACCATGGTGCTCTTAGCTTTACTGTTTTTGGAGAAATTCACATTTTCAGCTCAAACTTCTCCCTATGCTCCACCAGCAGTACACAGACATAAACAACAAACTAGGTAATCATGATATAGTAAAAAGGGAAGCTAAGCAGAGCAGGACAGTGGGTGGCCATTTTGCAGCATACAATGAATTTAAGTAGCATATTTATACATATGGGAAATAGTGAGACATTTGAGCAGAAAACATGAAAGAGGTGAATTGTGATATAGCAAAATGGAAAACCGTTCAAAGCAGAATATTGGGTGGCCATATTGTAGTATGCCCTGCATGGAAATAGTGTGTAAAATTTGATTGCCTTAGATTGACTTTTTTTGGAGAAATTAAAATGTTCAGCTCAGGCTTCTCTCCCTATGTTCCTTACCATTCCTCACAACTGTCCAGAGTTTTTCAGAATGTCCCGACTTTTGTCTCATATTTTTGGTCTGTTCCTCATAAAATTTGTTGCTGTTTGGCAACTCAGGGAGGATTGAGGCCACTAGATAGTGATAGATATTTCAGTTTCACACTTCACATCCTTCAGAAAATGCATGCTGATGCAAAACCTGTAATAATTAAAATCTGTCCCTATTTTTGGGCCCCCATTATTTTTGACTTTGTCTAGATTTCTTGTGCTAAAAGATTGAGAGATATGTCCTTCATACATAAGATGAAAAAGCAAACTTGGCTATTATGCAGTAGTGAAAACTGGAACTATTCAAAGCAGAATACTGAGTGGTCATTTTATAGCATAGTCTTCATGGAAGGAACATGCAAAATGCGACACTTGGGTTTGCTGTTCTCCCTATGTCCTACATTCAGCACATAGATATAAACAACAAACTAAGGAATTAAGACAGAGAAAAGTGGAATTATGCAAAGCAGAATATTGAGTGACCATTTTGTAGCATACCCTGCATAAAGTAGGAGGCAATAAATGATCCTTGTAGCTTTACTGGTTTTGAAGAAATTTAAATATTCATCGTAGGCTTCTTCCTTTGTCCCACATGCAGTATATTGCAATAAAAATCAAAGGCATTCTCTGTGGGGTGGGTTAGCTGGTATAGGCCATTCACTCTAAGCTGTCTTCCAGCTTCTTCTCCATTGCTTAGGCTGCTTGCTGAACTCGGGTCATTTCAACACAGTCAGGGCCCAAACATCAGTGTCATGCATTTGGTCTGGTTTGCAGCATAACTTGCCAAGGGACTAGGTTTCTGTGTGTTTTTTCTGGACCTCACCGGTACCTCTGTCTCTGTCCCATAAAAGGTGACTGCAAGTTATACAGGAGCTGGGGGTAGAACTGAGACTGAGGAACTAGGATTCTGCATGATTAAAGGGTAGGACACAGGGGGGCATGATAAGAACAATCCAGGAATTATGAAAGTAACTGATGGAGTACCATAAGGATCTGTCCTAGGTCCAGTACTCTTCAGGATGCTAATGTCAGACATATCTGAAGAAAGAGAAAATATGATAAACCTCTTCAATGAAGACACAGAAATAGGTGTAGCATTGAAGGATCATGGAAGAATCTAAGGAAGGATTTTGTAAAGGCTAGACAAGGAGGCAGAAAGTTGACAGCATGTGTTCAGTGCAAGCAAACACAAAGTACAGCATCAGTCCACAACAATCCTGGTATGAAGTATTATCATGAGGAGAGTGAAACTGGAGGCAGTAGGACAAGAGAGGTTTCAGGGTGTTGATCATACCTGATCAACTACCAGATTTGACCACCAGGAGCACGGTGAGAGTAGCAGTGGCAGCACGTACATTTCCGAGGTGTGTCCTCATTGAATATACATGAGAAGCAAAAAGGCAACATTTCCATTATATCAGGCTCGGGCCAAGATACACCTTTAGCACTGTGTACAGTTCTGGAAGCCATACATGCTGAAGAAAAGAAAGAGAAGGTGAGGGGGAGGGGAGACATCATTTTGCAAAGACCATCTATTCATATATCTCCAAAGTTTTTTTTCAAGATAAGATTGCACACCCCTAGGATGCACTGCTGTGATATATATATTAGAGAAGGAATGCACAGAAACATGGAAAAGAAAAAGTGAGGGGGAAGTTAATAAAGGAGGGAATGTAGCCTATTGTCTCTATCCAGAATGTGTGATGTAAATATCCAGGAAAGATATTTACAGAGCTACAGATACATGCTAGTAAATGAAAATTGTTATGTATTGCATTAACTAATCTAAATGAAAGAATACCATTTTGACTGTTTTGATGCAGCTAATACAAAATGCATTCTGTTATACAGGTTACTGTCCCACTGGAAAAAAATACGTGTATATATATTTTTTTTTCTTTTGTCTATATTACCTGCTCAATGACTCAATGAAAAGATACATGTTTTTGTCCATATTAAAAAGAGTGCTCTCCAACTGCATCGGTTAGTGAACTTACTTGCCCCAAGTCTTAATTAGTACCTAGCCTTATATAGAAGTGGATAAAAGGACAACCTCCAAATTCAGTCAGATTGCATGATAGAAACTATCCGCATAAGAGAAGTGTTTTTTTTTTAATGAGTAGGACTAGGGGAGCAGAAGGTTTTAAGGCATGGCTTTGTGCACTGTGGTATTATAAACCAAGTACTTAAAAGTGAAAGACAAGAGGAGACCTTTTCTGATATAGGTATTCTGATTTCAAAAGTAATGAGGTAAAAAATAAATAACGCAGCACTTACTGACATACTATGAAGGGAGATGAAGAAAAATTAATTTAACCTGATGGAGAGAAGCCTAGAATAATAAAATTGACGTGTAAAAGATTGCAGAGAAGATGCTTAGGGCGTAACAGATGAGAAGCAGAACTTTATATTTAGTAATTAAGACCAAAGAATGTATGGAATAACAAATACAGCAGAGTAAAATGTCATCAGTAAATCTGATTCAACGTTGGAAAACATGGTTTGTCAGAATGTGTGTGACCTTTTCAGCTATAGTCATCTCATAAGACTAACCACTCTTAAAATAAAAGTGACTCAAAGTTCTAAACTATAAACATAGAAATGTCACTTTTTACTGGACTGTACACACATACCATTCTGCTTCTAACAATGGGACTGTAAGGGCCTGTAGAATCTGTGTTTAGGAGTATTAGGCACCTTCTCTTTACTGTCAGTAATAATCGCTTGTATAAAAACCTTTATTATCTGTTTAAGGTTGCTATTTCTCCCTTTTATTCAGTATAGTTAGACTTACTACCTGTTCATCTTAATGCAGAACAATTCTTATTGGAGCAGCTACGTTGCATGAAGCAACACGAAAAATAACAAAAATGTCTTTAGATTTTTAGGATACAAATATTTTCTGCTTACCCTAATAGTTGCATAAACAATTAGTTTGTATCTGAAACACCTTAATGTTGTATCCAACAACGTAAAGTCTACAAGGCTGAGCTTTAACTTTGATAGAGTCCTTCACATTGGTTGTGGATGAGGTTTGTCTTGTAAAATCTCACATTTCCATAAAAATGTCCCACTTTGGATGTTTGGAAATGTTACAAGTCTAAGCAGAGAGCAAAGAGTTGTGCTTACTTCACAACCTGGTTAACCCTGTAACACAATGCAGTCACAGAGGCAGTCTGTGGACATTGTACAGCATCATAAAATACTAAGAGCATGAAATGAATACAACATGTCTTCTAAGGGAGACAGCTAAATTATGTAGAATTACGCAAGACATATCCCAGTGACATTTCAGGAAGTACTCCTTAGAATAAATAGTTCAATCATTTTTTTTAAAGAATTGAGTTATTAAGTAGTTTAACTTTGCCAACACTTTTTTCCTGTCAAAAACAATGAAAGTTTGGTCTTTATATGTATTTAAACAGTAGAAGCTTAGGCACCAGTTGGCTGTCTTTGAGAACACTCTGAATCTGACCATCCTAAAGCAGAAGTCTGACTTTGGGCACAGTCTAAAACTGCAGTCATCATACCTGTTGGGGAGAACACTGGAGGAAGCCAGAAAGATTTATTCAAAATGCATAATTGTACCCTTTGGGATGTTAACCATCCTGGCTAATTGCCATGTTGATAATATGGCCCTAAGAGTTAACCCAGTGGTCAGGGATCTGGGTGTGCAGTAGCCTTATTCTTGACCACCATGTGGCCACAGTGGTGAGGAAATCCTTTTATGTTGCACTACTTCTGTGTAAGGGCATGGCATGTCATCTAGGTCCAGAAAGGTCATCATCCCACTGTACTCTGCCCTTATCAGACTGATCATAGAGTATAATGTTCCATTTGGTATGCACCTGACCTGGCATATGCAGTGACTAGAGTGACCTCAGACATTCCTTAAAAAGGAATACCAGGTGTAACAAACCTGCTTTATGCAGAGTGCCTTAAAACCCTTTCTTTCTACTCAGTCTCAGTAGATTGCTGAGTGGTATTCTATGTTTAGCTTGCAAGACATCTGCAAACCCCACAGGTCTAGGTACTTGAATTTTGTCTGTGACTTAGAGCATGCTGGAGAGACAGATATGTATCCCAGAGACTGCCCCTCCTATGGTACAGGCTTCCCATCCATGTGAAGCTGAGATGTTCTATTACACAGTTCAAGTGCAACCTAGACCAGTGTTTGGGGAATAGGAAATTTACACCTGAAATGGCACCCATGTCCCTTATGGACAGAGGTAGTTTATAAATGCCTGGCTCTCAATGTCTTATTCAGATGCAGGACATCATTATTCTTTTGGGACACTTGGCTAGGCTTAGAAAGCCCCCCCCCCGGTCATTAGCCTAATAACTATCTATGACATTATAACAGAAAATGTTTTTAGGGAAAGTGTGTGTTCTCAAAGGAATAAAGAAATCAGTCCTGACTACAGGTATAAGAAGGAAATGTGATAACCTTTCATCACTTATTAATGAAGAAATTCAAACCTAAGCACTTGTTTTATTGATTTCAATCTAAGATTTAAGAAAGTCATAGACAATGAGATGGCAAGAAGTAATTCAGGGTATGAGAGCATAGTAAACATTCACATATGAGCAAAACATCAACATGTTTAACACCAGTAAATAAAGGGACAATTGGATTATTATATACATACAATCACTCTTGTATGTCCATATTCCCGTACAGTCATTACTTAGTTAGATGGGAACAAGCTTGGCCTCGAATAACAAGTGCTGTTATGGAACAGTAACCACACAAAATAATTAATATATAGACTGACCTGCAAGTTGAATTTGACCATCCTTTAAAATATGTCTTACAGTTATACCTTTTTAATAATAGAACGAATTTAAAAAGCAGATTTATGTATTGTTTGCATATTGTAGGGCAGTGCTATTAGCATCTGCATGATAAATTTACACTGCTGTTAGAAGAAGAGCAGAGAACTTTTGTATACACATGTAGTGTCAGTTACAATTTTTTGCCTATTTTTTAGAAATGCTGTGTAATTACACAAGAAGGGCCTAGGACAAATGTTCTAATAAACTACTCTTAAAATTTAAAGGATGCACAAGTTTTAATCTCACAACTGAAAACCTTGCACATGGTTCCCCCTGTTCAGTCAAAATGTTACTGGATTAATGAAGGATCTCAAGTTTCTCACTGGAATTACTAAAGTCATTAGACTAACGCCAAGCATTACATACCACTTCAGGCAGACCGATAAAGGATATTATTATTAATTTACAGTTCCACTCCTGCTATTGATACTTAAGGTTAAACTACTTTATTGTAAGTGACAGTGTTATGCAGACAAAGTAAGCTGCTAGAGTTAGGAAGATGCCACATACCACAGAGTGTACTTCAATCCATCAAATAGCCTAAAGTATAACAAGAGGGGAACTGTATCCATGTACAGTGTCTATCTAAATCCTTTAGGCATTGGTAAAGTTAGTCTTATCAAAGGGCAAGCCTGCCAGTTAATCAAGTAACAAAACTAATGCACAATTTCCTAACGGCAATAATAATTGAGGCTAACAATAATATTTTTTTCCTTTTTAATTTCTTCAAAACTTTAGGGATTTTGTTACTTTTACAGGAAAGAACTGTTGTTACATCTTGTGTTATTTTTGCTACAATATCTGAACTTTGGCTGGCTAAGATCAACCTGCAATCAACTGGATGTGTAAGCGAATTTAAGTACACTTTTATCTGCACTTTTTCATATAGTACTGCATTTTTTTTCACTGAATATTAATTGAATTGAATATTGTGGGCTCTGTGTTTCTACAGAGAGCTTGTTAAAAGTGTAGCCATTGATAGCAGTGGGGGGTAGTTTCATTTCATTGATATTCTGTCTTTAACTCCTTGCTTAGGAGGTTGGTCTTGCCATATAAGTGTTACATCTTGTGTTATTTTTGCTAAAATATCTGAGCTTTGGCTGGCTAAGATCTACCTGCAATCAACTGGACATATAAGCAAATTTAAGTACACTTTTATCTGCACTTTTTCATGTAGTACTGCATTTTATTTTATTTTTTCACTGAGTACTAATTGAATTGAATATTGTGTGCTCTGTGACTCTACAAAGAGCTTGTTAGAAGTGTAGGCATTGGTAGCAGTGGAGGTTAGTTTCATTTCATTGATATTCTGTCTTTAACTCCTAGCCTTGAGGGTTGATCTTGCCATATAAGTGTTACATCTTGTGTTATTTTTGCTAAAATATCTGAGCTTTGGCTGGCTAAGATCTACCTGCAATCAACTGGACATATAAGCAAATTTAAGTACACTTTTATCTGCACTTTTTCATATAAAACTGCATTTTATTTACTTTTTTCACTGAATATTAATTGAATTGAATATTGTGGGCTCTGTGTCTCTACAGAGAGCTTGTTAGAAGTGTAGCCATTGGTAGCAGTGGGGGTTAGTTTCATTTCACTGATATTCTGTCTTTAACTCCTAGACTAGGGGGTTGGTCTTGCCATATAAGTGTTACATCTTGTGTTATTTTTGCTAAACTATTTGAACTTTGGCTGGCTAACATCTAGTTAGTTCCCCATCCTCCCTGTTCTTGTTTTGGTGTTAATCTTGGTGGCTTTGAAATTGCCAGCCCCTATTTGTATTTGGATACTCCTTCTGGGCCCATCTCATTTGCTCACTCAGTGAGATCATATTCTGATTTCAGGCACTCCTACTAGTCCCATCTCTTCAGCTGTATGCATTGTGTACAAAGAGAGTATTTGGGAAGGACAACCCCTGTAGCCTCTTAATCCTGCTCTGTTCTCTCCCTCAAAAAAAAAAAAAAAAAAAAAAAAATATATATATATATATATATATATATATATATATATATATATACTTTATTCAGCTGTTCTTACTGTAACTGTCTTAGGTTGCTGGTCTGCATGCTGTTATCTATTCAGTTGCCCTTACTCTGCTTGTTAGTAGCCTTCTAATTTACTGCCTTCTGCACTTGTTTTTAGTCATCTGTAAATTTAATTGCATTTATTTAAACTGTATTTCATAGGTTCATAGGTAGGTACTAGGCTATCAGCCCAAGGGCCTACATAAGCCTAGCCAACAAGGTTCCCTGGCTTACGCCACCCAAGAAAGTTATTTTCCTGTGCCATTGTCGAGCAGAGACACAGAAGTGATCCCTGGGGTGTATTTCCTATTTCCCATCCACTCATCAAAATTTTTCTTGAAGAGTGCTAATGAAGAACTTTGCTTGAGATAGATAGGTAGCCTGTTCCTGAGCATGGGAAGTCTCTGGGACAGGAATCTATCTCTCCAGCATGCCCTGTTGATTGTGGTGACAAGATTTAGGTCCCTAGAGCATGTAGCTCAGAGGGATTGGGATTTCTTTAGGTGTTGCATGTCCAACAGCTCTGGGTTTGACATAGCTTTATATGTTAGGCAGAGATCACTTCGGAGTAGGCGATGTGCAATGGAGTAAAGCTGGAGTTTTTGAGGCGGTCAGTGTAGGGCATTTGTTTGAGGCCAGTAATCCTCTTTGTGAGGTACTTCTGTGGCCTTGCCAGCTGCTGCAGATGTCTTGTGAGGTACATTCCAAAAGGGGCATTGTACTCTATAATGGGTCTAATGAGTGTCGAGTAGAGGGGAACAATGACCTCTTTTTTCCTGGATGAGAACCCTTTTATGATGAGGTGTGCCACATAGAAGGACTTCCTGACTATTGTGGTGATGTGACTATCAAAGGAGAGACTACTGTCTACCTGGGTCCCAAGGTCTCTTATCACATATTCAGTGTTAAGTAGATTGCTGCCTATGTGGTAGTTCATGGGTACAGAGTTTTTACCAAAGGGGATGACACTGCACTTTTTGGCATTGAGCTTGAGGCCATGGCTCTGACACCAGGCATCTGTCTCAGCGAGGCCCTTCTGTAGGATGTCCACATCATTTGGGGACTTGACTATGGCTCCTAGTTTGCAGTCATCTGCGAACTTCATTAGCCAGAGGCCTTCTGTGTTAGTCTGTACTTCAGAGAAGTAGATACCAAACAGGAGAGGTCCCAGGACGGAACCCTGTGGTACTCCACTTGTCACTGCTTTGGAGTCTGCAACTTTTACAGTGTGGGTTCTGTCAGTGAGCCAGTTGGCAACCCATCTTGTGACGTAGGGATTTATACTTAGTGAGTTTAGCTATAATTTGCTGTAATATTGCTACACACTCAAGTGGGATAGCCTGCACTGCATTTGAATTGTATTTACTGCTGTTTTAGCTGCTTTTCTGTAAAAATAAAAAAAAAATTTCTAACCTTGTTTCGTGCCTTTCCCGTAACTAGTCTAGTCCAGATACAGACTTGCTGTATCCAGGACTGTTGGTAAGCTTCTGAGCCCCCCAAGTCTTTGTGTGTTGGAGGGAAGCCTTATAGCTTATTAGTGGGAGTGGTAAGCACTAGGTAGCCTATCTACCACAGGAGGAGTGGTTTCTGGCCCAGAAATTGTAGTTTATTGGCCATTTGGGTAGTTTTCCATCTCTTTCAACTTTCTGGTTCAAAAGGAGGAGCTCTTGGATTATGTAGCCCAGGCGGGTATGACCCTAGCCCTGAGCAGCATCCTACCATCACCCAGAATGATACCACAGTACAAGCAGAAAATGATTGATTTCAACAATTGGCTAAGTTTCTGGGGTCATTCTAAGGGGATCCAGTATCTGTCGGCCTGAGATGACATGACTGACCGACCTTGATGCTTTGGCAGAGATGGCCCGCATCTGTCACTCCTGGGCTTCCAAATACTGGCCAAGGCTCTTGCCACCCTTATAGTGCCTTTTTTAGGTGGTGTTCCAAAGACCAAATTACCACTGTAACAGTTACAAACAAATGCAATTTGAGGGTCATGCTGCACAACCCTAGAAGTCTAAATCTCAAAATTCACTCGCTCGAAGTACTCCTTAAAATGGAGAACATCAACATTTGTGCTGTAACAGAGACCTGGTTCAAGGCAGCAGAAAGCACCCCTGCACTACCAGGCTACGACTCATTCCACACCTTTCAGCCCCAGAACTTGGACCGAAGCTCCAAAGGTGGTGGTGTTTCCATATTCATAAAGGATGCACACACCTCCAGACTGGTAGCCCAACATAACGCATCTGAGATACTTCAGGTGCAATTAACATTGAGTAAGACTGCGATTCAGGTCGTAGCCTGCTATAGGTCCCCAACCATGTCCCAAGATTCACACTCCACATTCCTAAGCACCCTGGTAAATATAAGGGTCCAACCTAACATTCTCATACTGGGCGACTTCAACTACCTTTCCATTAACTGGGAAAACTATTCATGTACCAATACACTTGCCCAACGCTTTCTGGAATTCAGTAATTCCAATGCCCTGGACCAGCTCGTTCTTACCCCCACTAGAGGTAGCAACATCCTTGACCTGGTCATTACTGACATGGGCGACCGTTGCTCTACACTAATAGTCACCTCCTCCCTGGTTAGATCCGATCACAAGCTAATCACCTTGGAAATCCACATCCCTCTCACTCCCCCTCAACAGAGGTAACCACCATGAAAAACTTCTCCAAAGCTAACTTTGGGCTCCTAAAAACAGAGGTGGCTAACTTCACGACACCCATGCAAATGGAGAATAGTTGCATGACCGCCAAATCATACACCATTGCACTGTATGAACATGTACACAAATGCATAGATCTCGCCATACCCAATAGAACTAAGATGCTCTCCTCAAAAAAAAGGAAGCCAATTTGGTGGTTCACTGATATAAACAAACTCTACAACAGAAGGAGGAAACTGATGCAGAATAAGGTGAAGTCCCAAGACTGGAAAAACTCCCTTATCAGCCTCAACAAAAGGTTGAGATCCCTCATCATATCCTCTAAAGCTAGCTATTGAAACAGAATTGCAGCAGATAGTAAAGACAACCACATGGCCTGCTATAGTTATGTAAAGAATCTCCATGGCAATACCCAGATTTGCTCTGAGCTACTGCACACTGGTACCTCCTATACCAAGCCAACAGATATTGCAAATATACTGACGGACAAATTCAGTGCTAACTTTACCCCCCCCCAAAGGACCAATCACAATACCAGTAGATTGCCAGGCATCCAGTATTACTGCTGCACAGGTTAAAACAGCACTGTCCAAGGCCAAGAATACAGCTTCTGTGGGACCTGACAGTATCCATGGCTGTGTTCTACATGAACTACAGAGTGAACTGGAACCTCACCTGTGTGCCCTGTTCAATCACAGCCTCACCTCAGGCTTTGTCCCCACCAAATGGCGCACTGCTACAGTCATCCCTCTCCACAAAGGAGGAGCGACTACAGACCCCGGGAACTATCACTCCATTAGCCAGATGAGCAAAGCTATGGAATACATCATCATGGACCTAATAAACAAGGATATAGGGAATCTCCAAACTCTGGATCCTACACGGTTTGGTTTTGTGAAGGGTAGATCATGCCTGCTCAACTTGGTTGACTTCTTTGATTCAGTCACCAGAGCTGTGGATGAAGGTAAGGTGGTTCATACAGCCTACCTTGATCTGACGAAGGCCTTTGATACCATTCCCCACTCAGGAATCATAGAAAAACTTACTAAGCTAGGCATCAACCCTTATATCACCAGATGGGTTAGAAACTGGCTCACAGATAGAACCCACAGTGTGAAAGTAGCTGACTCCAAGTCAGACTGCCGACCAGTCACGAGTGGAGTCCCACAGGGTTCGGTCCTGGGTCCTCTCCTGTTTGGTATCTACTTCTCTGACATCCAGGCCAACACGAAAGGACTCTGGCTGACAAAGCTCACAGATGATTTTAAGTTGGGAGCTATTATCTCCCCAAGTGATGTTGGCATCCTGCAGAAAGACCTTAATGAGACCAGTGACTGGTGTCAGAACCATGGCCTTAAGCTCAATGCCAAAAAATGTGTCTTCATTCCCTTTGGGAAAAACCCAGTTCCCTTGAATTACCATATTGATGGTAGTCCACTGAACACAGAAGGTGTTATAAGAGATCCGGGAACACAAGTTGACAGCAACCTCTCTTTTGTCCACCACTTTGCCACTGTGGTCAGAAAGTCCTTCTATGTGGCACATCTCATTACAAAGGGTTTTGTCTCCAGGAAGAAAGAGATCATTGTATCTCTCTACTCTTCCCTCATTAGGCCAATCATCGAGTACAATGCCCCATTTGGCATGTACCTCACTAGACACCTGCAACAACCGAAGAGGCCGCAAAAGTACCTCACAAAGAGGATCCTAGGCCTTAAACACTTGTCTTATATGGACAGACTCAAAAAAACTCCAACTATTCTCTGTCTCATATCATCTACTTAGAGGTGATCTCTGCTTGACTTACAAAGCCATGTTTGACCCAGCTCTGTTAGAAATGCTACATCTAAAGAAATCCCAATTGCTCCGCACCACATGCTCCAGAGACCTCAACCTCATTATCACAATCAACAGAACTTGCTGAAGGGCAGGTTCATAACCCAGAGACTGCCCATGCTATGAAATAGACTTCCCATACATGTCAAGCACAGCACCTCACTGGCCCTCTTCAAGAGAAATCTTGATGAGTGGATGGGAAATAGAAAATTCACACTGGGGATCACTCCAGTGGCTCTGCTCAACAGAGGCCCTCGGAACTAAGGTTGGGAGGCACAATGCCAGGGTAGTCCTATGGGCTAGGCATGTAAAGGCTGCAGGGCCATTAGCCTAGTACACACCTATGAATCTACATGTAAGGATATCATTAGTTCATGAAATTAGTATTACTTCAGTAGCTGGGATTTGCTAAAATATTTTTCTCAACATGGACAGTTTACACAGAATTACCTCCTTCTGGAGATCATATTGAGTTATCAATTGTTAGTACATTTTATTTTATTAGACTTTTTGGTCCTATTACTGCTAGAACTATCTGGGTGTCCTTTTTTCACATTATCCTGCTTTCTGCCTGCATGCCCTGGTATTTTATTACCTTTTGTCTCTCAGTATGTAGGATGCTATAATTGCTCGATATAACTATTGAAGTTAACTTTTGCAGTAACTAATTGCACTTTATCATTTTTTCTTCACTGCTATGTCCTATTTTCTTAATTATTTAACTATCTTCATTTGTAATGGTTTGAATCTGTGTTAGTTTACATGTTCATTGACATTAAATGACTATTACAACAATTGTGCTCAAACTTCACTCTCTCTTAATAAGTAAACTTCAAATTAAACCATGTAAGTAAAATTCCATTAAAACCAACAGAACTCCTTCATTTGTGAAGTCTACTCATTTTTAATGGTGAGGCAGTCAGCACTGTTGCCTCATAGCAAGAGGTTCTCCGGTTTGATACTCAGCTGGACAGCCTTCTGTGCGGAGTCTGCATGTCCTCCCTTTGGTGGAGTGTGTTTTAAAGACATGCAGGTAGGTGCATGTGTGTGTGTGTGTGTGTGTGTGGGGGGGGTTGCCGAGCTGGCAACCTGACGCCATAAAAACTTCGCTGCCAATCAGTCTGTGGATAGGTGATCCATGACCCTTAACCAGGAAAAGCCAAAATACATTGCTTACTTATTTTGGAATGGCATGTGCTTTTGTATCATTTTGTTAAATCTACCTGTATTCAAGATTAGTCGTAGAATTTTGCTTAATCATAATAGGGAATTTTTGAAATAAGGTATTATGGCTGGTTGAATAGAACTTTTATGTATTTATTCATTCATTTACCTTTGTTAACTCAGATGCCTGCCATATCAGGCCTATTTTCAGTGGCATCCTAAAGAGATGTGCCCCATAGTAATGATTATACATGCACTAGTATGAAGTGAAAGCACGTACAACATTAGAGTAGGTAGATAATGAAGCAAATTACATCATCAGAAAATAATATCCCATATACCACATTTTCCTTAATGCTTAGAAATAAGTGACATTTTTTAAGTTGAAAAACATTCTTTGCTGTAACTTTTACAAAACAAAAATACACACACTGCAGACTATTAGTACAGGGAAGAAGTTATGAAAATGATAGGAGGATGAAAAAAAAATAAAGGAACAAGCTCATAGCACAAAGCATTTACAGTTATTAGTTGACAAAGATTAAACAACTGAGGGTATTCTAAATATAAGATGGGTGAAATATTATTCTTTAGGGAAATGAATGGTAAGTTTACAGGAAAAATGAGATGTTAAGGTGTGAAAAGGATATTAAAGCAGATATAGAAAACAGAGGAATAGGAGAAAATAAGAAATGTTATAATCTGCATATGACCTAGAAAAAGATGGTGAAAAGAGACAAAAGAAAGAAACGGTGACTATAAGCAGGAGGCATAGAAGATAATTATGTTACATAGAGCCCCAGACTTAAAACGAATATAATAAACCATAAGAGCAGTAAGAGATAAATGTATGTGAAAAGGGACAAGATGGAATAATTAGTTGATGTCTGTTGAAAATGTGCAAGTTGTAATAAACTCTCCAGATCACACATACAAAGCAGGCACCCTCCCTGATGATCTGAGTGACCACTCACTCACATATATCATCAGACACAAAACTAGCATACCTCACCCAAATTCCTATCAGACAATACGGACTAAACAATTCTTTAACCCTGAACTTTTCCAGCTAGAACTCAAACACTGCAATTGGTCACCACTAAAAATACGTCCCTTAGATGAAGCAGTTGACTACTTTAATTCCGCATTCCTAGCCATCCTTGGCCATCATGCCCCAGTACGCTCTATTAGAAGTAAGGCCAAACCTGCCCCATGGCTCACTACAGCTACTAGACAGAAAATCCTCCTTAGAAACAAATCTTGGGCAAAATGGCACTCTACTAGGAATTCAACAGACCACCAAACCTTTAGACAACTGAGAAATACTACTAAAAAAGCTGTCCTCTTAGATAAAAAAACTTTTATATCCAACTACAACAAACTAACCAAAGGAATCCACAAACATCTTTGTCCAGCATCAACAAACTCCTACACCCAGGCCAGTCTATTACACCTAGCCCACAAGGCTCTAACCATGAGAATCCAACACAAACTGCCAATGCCTTCAATTCTTTCTTTACAGATGCTATTCAAACACTAGCTAAGCAATTATCTCCAAGTTCCCCTAATCCAACCACCTCACCGACTGACCCAATTCCATCATTTCAGCTAAAACCTGTTCCTACTTCCTTCATTTGCTCTCTTCTAGAAAAACTAAAACCTACTACCCCATCTGCTGACCAACTACCTGCAGAATACCTGCAAAAAGGTGCCAAAGCCATAGCCTTCCCCATTTCCATACTAATAAACAGAACGATAACAGAAGGAAATATCCCATCTATCTGGAAAATCTCACACATCATCCCCCTACATTAAGGCGGAAACTCCATTGACATTTCAAACTATAGACCAATAGCTCTACTCTCTCCACTGGCAAAAATTATGGAAAAATGTATCCATAAGCAACTACTCACCCATCTTACATTTAAACCATAATAATACTCTTTCCTCTTCTGTCTTCATTGATTTATCTAAGGCTTTTGACATGGTTAACCACCAGCTCCTTATAGAAATACTTAAATCTCTTTCTCTTGATACTCTAACCTTAAAATGGTTTAAATCTTACTTAGACAATAGACAACAAGCAGTACTATGGGAAAACAATCTATCTTCTCACCTCCCCATTTCCCTTGGTGTTCCCCAGGGCTCCATATTAGGCCCACTGCTATTTTCCATTTTCATTAATGACCTCCACCTAGCAATTCCTCATGCAACCTGCATTCAATATGCAGACAACTCCACCATTATTTTCTCAGCTAATACTCCTTCCGGGCTACAGCCCCTTACACAAAAAGCATTCAGTACAGTTGAGCAATGGTTTTTAAGCCGATGCCTCCTACTTAACCCTAAAAAAACTAAACTGCTACGTTTTACTCCTACTCGCAGGTCAACCCCTCTTCACTTCACTCTTATATCCAAGAACGGGACTCTTATATCTCCTGATTCAACCACTAAACTTCTTGGAATAACCATAGATAATAACCTAAACTTCGATACTCATATTAACATCACTATAAAAACACTAAATAAGAAACTGGGATCCCTTTATAGAATCAAACCCTTTCTTACTCCTTCAGCCAAAACCGCTATAGCTAGAACTCATTTAATCTCTACCCTACTCTATGCTTCACCCATGTATACCAATCTCTCAAAAAACAACCTCAACAGACTTGCTACCTCCTATCATAGTATTGCTAGATTTGCCACTGGTTCTCATTTTAGAACACATCATTGCAACAACCTAAAACAATTAGGATGGCTAGAGTTCCAAAACCAGTTACTATTTCACCAGCTTGATATTATCCATAAAAGCCTGCACTACCCCACCTATACTCCTATACTGACTACTCTCATTACCCCCTACAACAATCTTAAGAACTTATGCTCTTCTAATAAGCTACTTATTACCACTAGCAGATCAAATAACTCAGCTGGAGATTCTTTGTTCTCGAACTCTGTAGGCAAACACTGGAACATGCTTCCCTCTGAACTCCTATCCCTGACCTCTATAACACTTTTTAAACAGAAACTAAAACTATTTCTCTGTACTCATTGGTTATGCCCTTGTACTAACCCTGACTAACTGTCTTTCTTCGATTTCCTATGTGCTCTCTGCATCTAATATTACTATGTTCTAACTAATGACATCATCTTGCTGTCTCCTATAAACCTTGTATTTCACTGTATCACATGGTACATTTGTATAAATAAACATCTTTTTTATCCTATTTTTTTTCTGTTTCTATAAGTAAACAGCTGTTTTGTATTTTATTTTTGCTTTTCATATCTCCTCATCATGAGCTATGTACTCTTGTAATGACAACTGCATCAAGCCTATATGGCTGTAACTGTTCAGAACTTTTCAACTACTTTATACTTCTCTGAATTGTGACAGCTTTTTATTATACATATTGTGTTTGTGTTGGAGCTTTTCTCCCCGGGCCACTACTGAAAATGGATTTGTATTCCAGTTAGACTAGCCCGGTCAACAAATGTAAAATAAATAAATAAATGTATTTTATGAAAATCTCACAAAATTTGACTGAGTCTGTAGATTGTACTATGAGGAGGGAGTGAGAAGACGGACACAAAATTATGTAATGAGCCAAGTGTAAATCCATTTATTCTTCACTTTTGGAATGAATGTGAGCAGAATACATTCAGTGGCATGTTACACAGTTACAATGTTATAAACTGGGTATATGACCTCATATGAGATAACTGCATTCCATACTGCAAAAATATTGCCCAATAATTTATATCACCGATCCATTAGTCTAAATGCCATTTAAAGACTTGGATATTCAGCAAGTTGCAGTTCCTTAGGTAAAGAATTCATTTTTCTACTTGCTATATAATAAAAGAACGTTTCCATAATTTGGATTTCATAATTTCTAAATGAAGTATTAAATAGCTATTCCTGGTGAAAGCCACATATCTAAAAATTGATACACCTAAAGTTTCTATCAGTTTTTGTTTCCGAATATGACATACCTCTAATCATTTTATAACAAAATGAGAATATATTTAGAGACCTCACTATCTGCTCATAGCTCATATTTGCCATCCTGCTTATTTTGTTGGTGAAATTATTTTTTAATGTCAGCACATGAATAAGTCAGCGTCAGTGGTATAACAGGTAGCAAACTCACCTTTGATGCAGAAGGCTATGGGTTCTCTTCCTATACCAGGTAGCTCAATTGCTGACACTACAGTGTAGCATAAGGGGGTGCTGCACTCCTGAGTGTGTTATTTTGGAGGAGATGTTAAACCAAGGCCCCATCTGCTTGAGCTCGTGGTAAAACATCCCGATAACCTACCCAAATTTCCCCTAGTAGTAAAAATAAAATCTTGTGTCTCCCCTATAAAGATGCCACCAGCCTAAAATCCAATCTCATAGTCCATTGGTGATCTTATTATGAATGTATACAGTGCTTCCAATACACTGAACTGAAAATCCATTATTGATTAATATTGTTATTAACAAATACAATTGTTTTTATTATACTACTCACACACCTTTTAAAGTTTAACCTTTTATTTACCAGTATTCCCAAATCATCAGATTCTACACATCCTTTGATGCTATGGTAGTCTAAGTTAGATGGATATGCTGGGTTTTCCTTTCCTAGATATATCACTTTTCATTTACTGTAATTGAATTCTACCCCATTATTATATGCCCAAATAATGTTGTTAAGATTTTTTGATCATGAATTCAGGGAAAAAGCTTGGAATTTTAGCTTAATCTACAAATTTACCTTACCAACATTTTTCAAACAAAGGGAATGCTGACATAAACACGGAAAACAGAAATGTTCTGTTAACAACTAGCAGAACATTTTACAAGCTTATCTTTTAATGACAACAGAGACCTTTTGCCAGCCTTGTTGTTGAATGGTGCTACGATTAGTCAAAACATAGTAGCTGACTAAGGGTTTTATGCCATTTTAAGGTTTTAGAGAAAGATGGGTGTTTATGTGACTTACGAATTTGGTGGCTAAAATTTTGGTGTCATTTTTTATATCCTGTTGTGACCTCAGGCAGTCCTATTTTAAGCAAATGGGATACAATATTGGGACCTGTTTATGCCACTGGTAAGGGCTCTAGCTATTTGTTTACAAGTAGATTTAACAGCTGTTTCTCTTTTTGTGGGATAGTTCTAATCTAGGAAACTGCATCCTTGGAAACATAAAAAATAAACATTAGTGCTGTTTTGACCCTCACTTCCAAAAGAGGCTTGACATTAGCCAAATACCATATCTATCTCCCACGTACATATTACCCAATCGAACGTTCAAGTTAGTGAATACCTAAATGTCGAACTGGTAATATCAAAAAATTAAAACGTAGGAAATGAAGTCCCTCGGCCTCAAACAAAAAAAAAATGTAAACTAAAATGAACTGGGGGGCTTCAGCCCTGACACCCCCCCCAACTAAATATACCAACTCCGAGATCGCTCTACAGTGGGGAAAGGGGCAAAAATCACATAACAGAATTATTTCCCTGCATTAAATCGTCCGTTCGCAGATTTCTGCTTTAGCTATTACCTGACCGACATTTAGGTATTCGCTAACCTAAACGTTCGACCCTATCTCCTAAGTCATCAATCACTATGTGCTTTTGCCTTCCTAGTTGCCACCAAAGAGGGCAAAAGACTGGTGTCCTGACAAGTGCACTTCTAAGTCCCACCAAGATGGGCATACCCACTCTCCACACATGAACTGGATTCTGGTCACTTAGTTCATGGTCAGGGCTTTATTAATGTTGAGCAGGATGTTCTGTAAGGAGGTTAAGAGGTTTTATATGTGTGTGTGTGTGTATATATATATATATATATATATATATATATATACTTTTTTTGTTTGAAATTACATTATTTCAAACAAGAAAAGTACGGCCCCACTTCCACGAAAGTGCACTTTTCCAAAAGCCAATTCACCGAAGCACAGTACAGTGGGGATAAGGAACTATATATGTTCATAGGTAGGTACTAGGCTATCTGCCCAAGGACATTTATAAGCCTAGCCAGAGTGTGTCTGCTTTCACCTCCCCGTTGATTAATTAACTGATCCTCTGTCAAGCAGAGCCAATGAAGTGATCCCAGGGGTGTATTTTCTGTTACCCATTCACTAGTCAAGGTTTCTCTTGAAGAGTGTTAGTGAGGGGCTCTGCCTGATGTAATTTGGAATTTTGTTCCAAAGCATGGGGAGTCTCTGTGATAGGAATCTATCCCTCCAGCATGTTCTATTTATTGTTGTGGCGAGGTTTAGCTCACTAGAGCGCGTGGCTCACAGTGACTTGGATTTCTTTAGGTGGAGCATGTCCATCAATTCTGAGCTGGACATGGCTTTGTAAGTCAGGCAGAGATCACCTCTGAGTAAGCGATATGCCACTGAGTACAGCCAGAGTTTTTTCAGTCGGGCTGCATAGGACATATGTTTAAGGCCAGTAATCCTCTTGGTGAAGTACTTTTGTGGACTTTCCAGCTGTTGGAAGTGTCTTGTGAGGTACATCCCAAATGGGGCATTGTACTCTATTATGGGTCTAATGAGTGACTAGTAGAGGGACACTATAACCTCTTTATTTCTAGATATGAACCCTTTAGTAATCAGATGGGCCACATAGAAGGATTTCCTAACTACTTTGGCAATATGATTGTCAAAGGAGAGATTACTATCTACCTAGGTTCCCAGATCTCTTACTACCTTTTCTGTATTAGGGGGGCTGCCACCTATGTGGTAATTTATGGGTGTTTTGTTTTTCCCAAATGGGACGACTATGCATTTTTTGGCATTTAGCTTGAGGCCATGACTTTGACACCAGGTGTCCATCTCAGTAAGGCCCTTTTGGAGGATGTCCGTGTCAGCCGGTGAGTCGATTATGGCTCCCAGTTTGCAGTCAACAGCAAACTTGGTTAGCCGTAGTCCTCCTGTGTTTGCCTGTACTTCTGAGAAGTATATGCCGAACAGTAGGGGTCCCAGGACCGAGCCTTGTGGGACAACACTTGTGACTGGTTTAGAGTCGGACCTGGAGCCCAGTATTTTTACCGTGTGAGTTCTGTCTGTAAGCCAGTTGGCAACCCATCTCATGATGTAGATTCAGGCTGGTGAGTTTTTCTGTAATACTCAAGTGGGGAATGATGTCGAAAGCCTTGGCGAGGTCAAGGTAGGCTGTGAGAACCACCTTTCCCTTGTCTATTGGTGACTGTCTCGAGGAAGTCAACCAGGTTTAGTAGGCATGATCTGCCCTTAGCAAAGCCGAACTGGGTCAGGTCAAGTGTTTGGAGGTTGCCAATGTCTTTGTTAATGAGTTCCATGATGATGCGCTACATAGCCTTGGAGACCAGGCTAGTCAGGCTTATGGGGCGATAGTTACCAGGGTCAGTTGTGGCCCCTCCTTTGTGGAGAGGAATAACTGTTCCTGTGCAACATTCTATGGGCATGTAGCTTGTGGAGAGGCTGAGGTTGAACAGGGTGTTTAGGTGGGGGGTTAGTTCATTCTGTAGTTCATGCAAGACACAGTCTGGGACACCATCTGGTCCCACTGATGCTGTGTTTTTGCCTTTTGAATGGGCTGTTTTCACCTGTGCGTCTGTGATTTTTGGGACACTACACTTTTCCGGTATCGTTCTGGGTCCTTTTGGAGGTGAGAGGGGGGTGACGTTTGCACTAAATCTATCTGCCAGGATGTTGGCAATATCAGTAGGTTCAGTATATTTTGTGCTATTTTGCACTAGTTCAGTGCATATCTGTGAGTTGCCACTTAGATTCTTAACATAGCTAAAGAAGGCTTTGTGGTCATCTTTTGAATCCTTGGCTATTTTTCTTTCAAAGTTAGCCTTGGATAATTTCATGAGGGACCTTAATTTCTTACTGATACTGATCAGGGATGTCTTTCCTTCTTGGGATTTGCTTTTTTTCTGATCTAGTTTCCTCCTTCTATTGTATAGCCTGTTTATTGCAGGGGTCCACCAAACTGGTTTCCTTCTCTTAGAGGAGTGAGTCTTGGTTTTGCTAGGGATGGCATGATCCATGCATCCTAGTAGGTGCTCATAGAGTGCATTTGTAAAGGTTTCTGCATCTTGGGCAGCGTTATCCTTTAGCGTGGGGGCTGTGAAACTTACCACCTCTGTCTTAAGTAAGGTGAAGTTTGCTTTAGAAATGTTTTTTACTATGTTTCCTTAGTTGGGGGTGGTGGTGGGGTGGGAACATCCAGAGTGATTAGTTTATGGTCTGATCTAACCAGTGACGGGTTGACCTCCGGTGTGGAACACCTGCCGCCCATGTTGGTGATGACCAGGTCCAATATGTTTTCACCTCTGGTAGGAGAGTTTACCAGCTGATCCAGGGAATTTGAGTTGATGAATTCCAGGAAGCGCTGGTTCTGGGAATTTGTACTCGAGTAGTTTTCCCAGTGAATGGTAGGGTAATTGAAATCACCCAATATCAGGATATTTGGTAGGACCTTCATGTTTTCCAGTGTCTCCAGAAAGGTGGAGTGGTGGTCCTGGGTCATGGAGGGTGATCTATAGCAGGCCACAATTTGCATTGCACATTTGCCCGATGTTAGTTACACATGGATGATCTCAGAGGTATCATGCTGCGCCACTAACCTGGAGGTGTAGGTATCCTTGAAGAATATCGATACACCCCTTCCTTTTGTGTTTCGGTCTGTGTTCTGTAGCCAAAATGTTTGGTATGAGTTGTGGCCCGGTAGTGCTGGGGTGCTCTCTGGAGCGTTGAACCAGGTTTCAGTTACTGCACAGATGTCGACATTCTCCATACTGAGGAGTGGTTTGAGCATGTACATTTTGAGATTTAAACTCCTGGCATTGAGTAGCATAACCCTCAGTTTTTTGTTAATTGTGCTGTTTACGGAGGTGGATTTGAATTTTGAGCCTTGCCTAAAAAAAGGCACTACGGGGGCAGCAAGAGCCTTGGCCAGTATTCGAAAGCCTAGGGGTGACAGGTGCAAGCCATCTCTTGAGAAGCAACGCGGCTTGTCAAGCATGTCATCCCAGGCTGATAGACACTGGATCCCCTTTGAATGACACCAGAAGCTTAACCAATTGTTGAAATTGATAATTTTTTCTTTATACTGAGGTATCATTCTTGGTGAGGGCAGGATGCTACTCAGGGTCATACCAGCCTGGGCTACATGATCAGAGAGCTCTTCTATGCCTCTTTTCATGTACGTTTCAGGTCATTTACACCAACATGAATGATGACAGAGTCATATTTGTACTTGTTCTGGAGTGACCTGAGTGTTTGTGTTATGTGGCGGATTCTGGCTCTGACAGGCAGCTAACAGTAACCTTCTGCTTGTCCAGCCTAGTGAATGGGATGTCAGTGTGCCTGACTATAGAGTCAGCTATTACTAGTGTGTTAGGTATGTTATTTCGCCTTAAAGGCTGTGATTGTGCGGCACACTGATTTTGTGTTTTATGCATTGTCTGGTTTGTGATGGGAGGTGCAGGTTGTATGGTGCTTTGGAGGTCTATGATGCTTTTGCAGGTTTTTATTTAGAGCCTCCAAGTATGATTTTGTGTATTTATGTGTATTTTTTGCAAGTGCTGTTTTAGTAGGTCTGTGTGTGGCTGGAGGTGTGGTGCAAGTGTTAACCTTCTCCTCTTGACTGTCTGTTCCAGTCTTGGGTGGAGACAGCTTAGCTTCCAGTTTGGCTGTATAATTGCATCTCTCACATATGTTAGTGTTTTGTGGTAGGAGGAGAGGGTTGTCTGTGTACATGAGGCAGTTGTAACATTGCTTCAGGATACCCAGATTCACCAGCTGGACTGGAGAGTGCACCTGAAGTTGCTCTTTGGTCATGCCTGAATAGTAGGGTGAGCTGCTTAGTCACTTGGTTGGTGAGGGGTGAATAAAGAGCCTTGCCCTGCTGGGCAATCAGTGTCAGAGTACTGATGATTAGTGCTTGCTATTAGGTCTGAGCAAGTGCTGGGCTGTAAGATGCTTTTTGAATGCTTGGGTTGAGATTTAGACTAGTTTCAAGGGAAAAACTGAAGAAGAGACTTAGTGGAGCCGGGAATAATTTAACCGTAGCTAACCAGCACTGCCCATGCAAACATGCAAACGTGCAAACATGGTTTTTATAGTAGGGAAATGAAAGAGATAGAAATTAGCCCAAAATGGCCAATAAACTACTAACTTCTGGGCTGGAACCACTCCTCCAGGGACAGATAGGTTGCTCAAAGCTCCCCTCTCTCACAGGTGAACAGAGAAATCTCCTTCTATCCAGGTAAGGTATGGGCAACTCAGAAACTAGTATCACAGCCCTGAATTCAACACTAGCCTGAAAAATGGACTATGCTAGCTTAGAAAGGTGAAAAACAAAGAAGTTTTTGTTTTTTGTTTTTGTTGAAAAGATAAGGCAAAAACAGTAAAAAAAAATACACTTAAAACAGCTTTAAATGACTATACACGATCAGAAAAGGCTATCACACTTTAGTGTGTAGCCTACAACAGTTAAACAAATTATTTAAACAAAAAAAAACTTTTTAAAAGTGCAGGCAGTCAAATAAGTACAATATGTGATAAAAACAAGCTTTTAAATTACAGTAAATGCTGGAAAATCTGTGTTTAGGCAGAAAACAGTTAAGTACAGCAAGAAAGTACAGAAAACTGATACTTAATCACTCCAAAGTCTCTCTTCTAAGCTAGAAGGCTTGTATCAGTTTAAGGCTTTCTAGTGCTACCCACTAGATTAGTTACAGAAAAGATTGGAAATGCAGATGTGGTCTTTTAAACCAGAATGTTGAAAGAGATGGACAAACTGTCCAAATGGTCAATAAACTACAATTTTTGGGCCAAGAACCTCTCCTCTCAGGGTAGACAGGCTACCTAGTGCTTACCACTCCCACTGATAAGCTAGAAAGCTTTCCTCCAACACAGAAAGGCTTGCGGGGCTCAGAAGCTTACCAACAGTCCTGGATACAGCAACTCTGTATCTGAACTAGGCCAGTTACAGGAAAGGTGGAAACAAGCACAAGTGCGGCTTTTAAACTAGAACGTTGAAAGAGATGGAAAAAACACTGCCCAAAAGGCCAATAGCTACAATTTCTGGGCCTAGAACCACTCCTCTTGTAGTAGATAGGCTGCCTAATGCTTACCACTCCCACTGATATACGAGAAGGCTTCCCTCCAACACAGAAAGGCTTGGGGGGGGGGGGGTCAGAAGCTTACAAAGAGTCCTGGATACAGCAAATCTGTACCTGGACTAGACTAGTTACAGGAAAGGTAGGGAACAATTAAAAACATAGACTTTTAAGCCAGCAAGTTGAAAGAGATGGAAAACTGCCCAAACAGCCAATAAACTACAATTTCTGGGCCAAAACTAACTAGTCCCATGGTAGACAGGCTTCCTAGTGCTTACCACTCCCACTCCCACTGATAAGCTAGAAGGTTTCCCTCCAATACAGAAAGGCTTGGGGGGCTCAGAAGCTTACCAACAGTCCTGGATACAGCAAGTCTGAATCTGGACTTGACCAGTTACAGGAAATGCAGGAAACAAGTTTAATTTTTTTTTGTTACATGAAAGCAGCTAAAACAGCAGTAAATACAATTCAAATTGTAGTGCAGGCCAGCACACCTGAGTGTGTAGCAACACTACGGCAAATATGGTTCAAATAAAAGCAACCAAATTAACAAATGACTAAAAAACAAGTGCAGAAGGCAGTAAATTAGAAAGCTACTAACAAGCAGTAATAAGTGCAGAGTAAGAACAACTGAACAGATAAAAGCATGCAGAAGAGCAACTAAGACAGTTACAGTAAGAGCAGCTGAATAATATATATATATATATATATATATATATATATATATATATATATATATATATTATTTATTTATTTTTTTTTTTGAGGGAGGGAACAGAGCAAGATTAAGAGGCTACAGGGGATGTCCTTCCCAAATGCTCTCTTTGTACACAGTAGGAGTGCCTGAAATCAGAATATGATCTCACTGCACTCAGTTGAGTGAGAAACTGAGATGGGGCCCAAAAGGAGTATCCAAATACAAATCTGCAAGAGGGGCAGGCAATTTCAAAGCCACCAACATTAACACCAAAGCAAGAACAGGGAGTGTGGATGGGGAACTAACTGAAGAGAGACAGCCACATCTTCAGTTGGATTAATATTTAGTGAAAAATACAAATAATTAAATTAAATACAGCTATGTTATACAGGTTGGAGACAGTGGCATTGACAAAAAGGCAGGAGTCAGAGCTTGACGTGGCAGAGTTGAAGATGTTAAGATTTGCATTGGGTGTGACGAGGATGGACAGGATTAGGAATAAGTATAGTAGAGGGTCAGCCCAGGTTGGAAGGTTTGGAGACAAAGCCAGAGAGGCAAGATTACGTTGGTTTGGACATGTGCTGAGGAGGGATGCAGAGCATATTGGGAAAAAGATGCTAAGGATGAAGCTGCCAGGTAACAGGAAAAGAGGAAGGCCTAAGATAAGGTCTATGGATGTGGTGAGAGAGGACATGCAGGTGGTTGGTGTGACAGAGCAAGATGCAGAGGACAGGAAGAAATGCAAACAGTTGATCTGCTGTGGCGACCCCTGATGGGAGCAGCCAAAAGAAGAAGAAGAAGACTATATGCAAAAGAGCAGATAAAAGTGTACTTAAATTCACTTATACATCCTGTTGATTTCAGGTAGACATAATTAGGCCAAAGGTCTGATATTAAGCAGAGATAACTCAAAATGTACCACTTATATAAGGCAAGACAGAATTTCAGTGATAAGGTGAAACTACCCCCCACTGCTATTAATGGCTACAAAGAAATTCTAACAAGTACTTTGTAGAGAGACAGCCACAAGTTCAGTGGATTTATATTCAGTGAAAAACACAAATAAATAAATTAAATACAGTACTATATGCAAAAGAGCAGATAAAAGTGTACTTAAATTCACTTATACATCCAGTTGATTTCAAGTAGATGATAGCCAGCCAAAGCCCTGATACTAAGCAGAGATAATTCAAAATGTACCACTTACATAAGGCAAGACAGAATGTCAGTGATGAGGTGAAACTACCCCCCACTGCTGTCAATGGCTACAAAAAAATTCTAACACGTACTCTGTAGAGAGACAGCCACAACTTCAGTTGAGTTAATATTCAGTGAAAAACACAAATAAATGAATTAAATACAGTACTTTATGTAAAAGAGCAGATAAAAGTGTATTTAAATTCATTTATACATCCAGTTGATTTCGGGTAGGTGTTAGGCAGTCAAAGCTCTGATACTAAGCAGAGATATCTCAAAATGTGCCACTTATATAAAGCAAGACAGAATGTCAGTGGTAAGGTGAAACTACCATCCACTGCTATAAATGGCAACACAGAAATTCTAAGAAGTACTCTGCAGAGAGACAGCCACAACTTCAGTTGAGTTAATATTCAGTGAAAAACAGAAATAAATAAATTAAATACAGTACTATATGCAAAAGAGCAGATAAATGTGTACTTAAGTTCACTTATACATCCAGTTGATTTCAAGTAGATGTTAGCTGGCTAAAGCTCTGACATTAAGTAGAGATAACTCAAAATGTACCACTTATATAAGGCAAGACAGAATGTCAGTGATAAGGTAAAACTACCCCCCACTGCTATTAATGGGCACAAAGAAATTCTAACAAGTACTCTGTAGAGAGACAATCACAACTTCAGTGGAGTTAATATTCAGTGAAAAACACAAATAAATAAATTAAATACAGTACTATATGCAAAAGAGCAGATAAATGTGTACTTAAGTTCACTTATACATCCAGTTGATTTCAGGTAGATGTTAGCCAGCCAAAGCCCTGATATTAAGCAGAGATAACTTAAAATGTACCACTTATATAAGGCAAGAGAGAATGTCAGTGATGAGGTAAAACTACCCCCCCCCCATTGCTATCAATGGTTACACAGAAATTCTAACATGTACTCTGCAGAGAGACAGCCACAACTTCAGTTAAGTTAATATTCAGTGAAAAACCCAAATAAATAAATTAAATACAGTAATATATGCAAAAGTGCAGATAAAAGTGTACTTAAATTCACTTATATGTCCAGTTGATTTCAGGTAGACGTAATTCGGTCAAAGCTCTGATATTAAGCAGAGATAACTCAAAATTTACCACTTTTATAAGGCAAGACATAATGCAAGTGATAAGGTGAAACTACCCCCACTGCTATTAATGACTACAAAGAAATTCTAACAAGTACTCTGTAGAGAGATGGCCACAACTTTAGTGGAGTTAATATTCAGTGAAAAACACAAATAAATAAATTAAATACAGTACTATATGCAAAAGAGCAGATAAAAGTGTACTTAAATTCACTTATATGTCCAGTTGATTTCAGGTAGACGTAATTCAGTCAAAGCTCTGATATTAAGCAGAGATAACTCAAAATTTACCATTATATAAGGCTAGACAGAATGTCAGTGTTGAGGTGAAACTACCTTCCATTGCTATCAATGGCTACACAGAATTTTTAACATGTACTCTGCAGAGAGACAACCACAACTTCAGTTAAGTTAATATTCAGTGAAAAACACAAATAAATAAATTAAATACAGTACTTTATGTAAAAGAGTAGATAAAAGCGTACTTAAATTCACTTATATGTCCAGTTGATTTCAGGTAGAAGTTAGCCGGCCAAAGCTCTGATATTAAAAAGAGATAACACAAAATGTATCACTTATATAAGGCAAGACAGCATGTCAGTGATGAGGTGAAACTACCCCCCCCCCACTGCTATCAATGGCTACACAGAAATTCAACAAGTACTCTGTAGAGAGACAGCCACAACTTCAATTGAGTTAATATTCATTGAAAAAAATAAATAAATAAATTACGTACAGTACTATATGTAAAAGAGCAGATACAAGTGTACTTAAATTCACTTATATGTCCAGTTGATTTCAGGTAGACGTAATTTGGCCAAAGCTCTGATATTAAGCAGAGATAACTCAAAACGTACTACTTATAAAAGGCAAGACAGAATGTCAGTGATAAGGTGAAACTACCCCCCACTGCTATTAATGGCTACAAAGAAATTCTAACAAGTACTCTGTAGAGAGACAGCCACAAATTCAGTGGAGTTAATATTCAGTGAAAAACATAAATAAATAAATTTAAAAAGAGCAGATAAAAGTGTACTTAAATTCACTTATATGTCCGGTTGATTTCAGGTAGACTTAATTCGGCCAAAGCTCTAATATTAAGCAGAGATAACTCAAATGTACCACTTATATAAGGCAACACAGAATGGCTATAAATGTCTACACAGAAATTATAACAAGTACTCTGTAGAGAGACAGCCACAACTTCAGCTGAGTTAATATTCAGTGAAAAACACACATAAATAAATTAAATACAGTACTGCGTGCAAAACAGCAGGTAAAAGTGCACTTAAATCCACTTATATATCCAGTTGATTTGAGGTAGATGTTAGCCGGACAAAGCTCTGATATTAAGCAATGATAACTCAAAATGTACCACTTATATAAGTCAAGACAGAATGTCAGTGATGAGGTGAAACTACTGCCCATTGCTAACAATGGCTACACAGAAATTTTAACAAGTACTCTGTAGAGAGACAGCCACAACTTCAGTTGAGTTAATATTCAGTGAAAAACAAAAATAAATAAATTAAATACAGTACTATATGCAAAAGAGCAGATAAAAGTATACTTAAATTCACAAATACGTCTAGTTGATTTCAGGTAGATGTTAGATGGCCAAAGCTCTGATATTCAGCAGAGATAACTCAAAATGTATCACTTCTATAAGGCAAGACAGAATGTCAGTGAGGAGGTGAAACTACCCCCCACTGCTATCAATGGCTACACAGAAATTCAACAAGCACTCTGTAGAGAGACAGCCACAACTTCGATTGAGTTAATATTCAGTGAAAAAAAACAAATAAGTAAATTAAGTCCAGTACTATATACAAAAGAGCAGATAAAAGTGTACTTAAATTCACTTATACGTCCAGTTGATTTCAGGTAGATTTTAGCTGGCCAAAGCACTGATATTAAGCAGAGATAACTCAAAATGTACCACTTATATAAGGCAAGACAGAATGTCAGTGATGAGGTGAAACTACCCCCCACTGCTATCAATGGCTACACAGAAATCTAACAATAACTCTGTAGAGAGACAGCCACAACTACAGTTGAGTTAATATTCAATGAAAAATGCAAATAAATAAATTAAATACAGTACTATATGCAAAAGAGCAGATAAAAGTGTAGTTAAATTTACTTATACATTCAGTAAATTTCAGGTAGATGTTAGCCAGCCAAAGCCTTGATATTAAGCAGAGATAACTCAAAATGTACCACTTATATAAGGCAAAACAGAATGTCAGTGATGAAGTGAAACTGCCCCACACTGCTATCAATAGCTACACATAAATTCTAACAAGTAGTCTTTAGAGAGTCAGCCACAACTTCAGTAGTTAATATTCAGTGAAAAACACAAATAAATTAAATACAGTGCTTTATGCAAAAGAGCAGATAAAAGTGTACTTAAATTCAGTTATATGTCCAGTTGATTTCAGGTAGATGTTAGCCGGACAAAGCTCTGATATTAAGCAGAGATAACTCACAATGTACTACTTATATAAGCCAAGACAGAATGTTAGTGATGAGGTGAAACAAGCCTCCACTGCTATCAATGGGTACACAGAAATTCTAACAAGTACTCTGTAGAGAGTCAGCCACAACTTCAGTTGAGTTAATATTCAGTGAAAAACACAAATAAATTAAATGCAGTACTTATGCAAAAAAGCATAACAAAAGTGAACTTAAATTCACTTCTACTTTAACTTTATTTCAGGTAGATGGTAGCCGGCCAAAACTTTATTATTAAGCAGAGATAACTCAAAATGTACCACTTAAATAAGGCAACACAGAATGTCAGTGATGAGGTGAAACTACCCCCACTATCAAGGGCTTCACAGAAATTCTAACAAGTACACTGTAGGGAGACAGGCACAACTTCAGTTGAGTTAATATTCAGTGAAAAACACAAATAAATTAAATACAGTACTATATGCAAAAGAACAGATAAAAGTGTATTTAAATTAATATATACATCCAGTTGATTTCAGGTAGATGTTAGCATGCCAAAGCTCTGATAATAAGCAGAGATAACTCAATATGTACCACTTATATAAGGCAAGAGAGAATGTCAGTGATTAGGTGAAACTTCCCCCCATTGCTATGAATGGCTACACAGAAATTCTAACAAGTACTCTGTAGAGAGACAGCGACAACTTCAGTGGAGTTAATATTCAGTGAAAAACACAAATAAATAAATTAAATACAGTACTATATGTAAAAGAGCAGATGAAAGTGTACATAAAGTCACTTATACATCCAGTTGATTTCAGGTAGATGTTAGCCAGCCAAAACTCTGATATTACACAGAGAAAACTCAAAATGTACCACTTATATAAGGCAAGACAGAATGTCAGTGATGAGGTTAAACTAAACCCTTCTGCTATCATTAGCTACACAGAAATTCTAACAAGTACTCTGTAGAGAGACAGCCACAACTTCAGTTAAATTAATATTCAGTGAAAAACAGTAATAAATAAATTAAATACAGTACTATATGCAAAAGAGCAGATAAAATATACTTAAATTCAGTTATATATCCAGTTAATTTCAGGTAGATGTTAGCCTGCCAAAGCCCTGATGTTAAGCAGAGATAACTGAAAATGTACCACTTATATAAGGCAAGACAGAATGTCAGTGATGAGGTGAAACTACCCCCCACTGCTACCAATGGCTACACAGAAATTCTAACAAGTTGTCTGCAGAGAGACAACCACATCATTGTTTAAGTTAATATTCAGTGAAAAACACCAATAAATTAAATATAGTTCTATATGCAAAAGAGCAGGCAAAAGTGTGCTTAAATTCACATATACATCCAGTTGATTTCAGGTAGATGTTAGCATGCCAAAGCTCTGATATTAAGCAAAGATAACTCAAAATGTACCACTTATATAAGACAAGACAGAATGTCAATGATGAGGTGAAACTACCTCCCACTGCTATCACTGGCTACACAGAAATTCTAACAAGTACTCTGTAGAGAATCAGACACAACTTTGGTTGAATTAATATTCAGTGAAAAACACAAATAAATAAATTAAATACAGTACTATATGCAAAAGAGCAGAAAAAAGTCTACTTAAATTCACTTCTACTTTAAGTTCATTTCAGGTAGGTGTTTGCTGGCCAAAGATCTGATATTAAGCAGAGATAACTCAGAATGTCCCACTTATATAAGGCAACACAGAATGTCAGTGATGAGGTGAAAATACCCCCACTATCAAGGGCTTCACAGAAATTCTAACAAGTACACTAAAGGGAGACAGGCACAACTTCAAGCTGAGTTAATATTCAGTAAAAAACACAAATAAATAAATTAAATACAGTACTATATGCAAAAGAGCAGACAAAAGTGTACTTAAATTCACATGTACATCCAGTTGATTTCAGGTAGATGTTAGCATGCCAAAGCTCTGATATTAAGCAGAGATAACTCAAAATGTTCTACTTATATAAGGCAGTATTTCAATGATGAGATGAAACTACTCCCCAGTATCAATGGCTGCACTGAAATTCTAACAAGTACTCTGCAGAGAGAAAGCCACAACTCCAGTTGAGTTAATATTCAGTGAAAAACACAAATAAATAAATTAAATACAGTACTTTATGCCAAAGAGCAAATAAAAGTGTATTTAAATTCACTTATACGTCCATTTGATTTAAGTTAGATGTTAGCCGGCTAAAGCTCTAAATTACGCAGAGAAAACTCAAAATGTACCACTTATATAAGGCAAGACAAAATGTCAGGGATGAGGTGAAACTACCTCCAACTTCTATGAATGGCTACACAGAAATTATAAGAAGTACTCTGTAGAGAGACAGCGACAACTTCAGCTGAGTTAATATTCAGTGAAAAACAAAAATAAATAAATTAATTACAGTACTATAAGCAAAAGAGCAGATAAAAGTGTACTTAAGGTCAATTATACATCCAGTTGATTTCAGGTAGATGTTAGCCAGCCATAGCTCTGATATTAAGCAGAGATAACTCAAAATGTACCACATATATAAGGCAAGACAGAATGTCAGTGATGAGGTGAACCTAACCCCCACTGCTATCAATGGCTACACAGAAATTCAACAAGTACTATGCAGAGAGACAGCCACAACTTCAATTGAGTTAATATTCAGTGAATAAAACAAATAAATAAATTAATTATAGTACTATATGCAAAGGAGTAGATAAAAGTGTACTTAAATTCACATATATGTCCAGTTGATTTCAGGTAGATCTAAGCCAGCCAAAGCTCTAATATTAAGCAGAGATAACCACTTATATAAGGCAAGGCAGAATGTCAGTGATGAGGTGGAACTACCCCCCAATGCTATCATTGGCTACATAGAAATTCTAACAAGTACTCTGTAGAGAGACAGCCACAACTTCAGTTGAGTTAATATTCAGTGAAAAACAAAAATAAATAAATCAAATACAGTACTATATGCAAAAGAGCAGATAAAAGTGTACTTAAATTCACTTATACGTCCAGTTGATTTCAGGTATATGTTTGCCAGCCAAAGCTCTGATATTAAGCAGAGATAACTTAAAATGCACGACTTATATAAGGCAATACAGAATGTCAGTGATGAGGAGAAACTACCCCCCACTGCTATGAATGGCTACACAGAAATTCTAAAAAGTACTCTGTAGAGAGACAGCCACAACTTCAGATGAATTAATATTCAGTGAAAAACACAAATAAATAAATTAAATACAGTACTATATGCAAAAGAGCAGATAAAAGTGTACTTAAATTCACTTATACGTCCAGTTGACTTTAGGTAGATGTTAGCCTGCCAAAGCTCTGATATTAAGCAGAGATAAGTCAAAATGTACCACTTATATAAGGCAAGACAGAATGTCAGTGATGAGGTGAAACTAACCCCTTCTGCTAACAATGGCTACACAGAAATTCTAACAAGTACTCTGTAGAGAGACAGGCACAACTTCAGTTGAATTAATATTCAGTGAAAAACACAAATAAATAAATTAAATACAGTACTATATGCAAAAGAGCAGAAAAAAGTGTACTTAAATTCACTTATACGTCCAGTTGATTTCAGGTGTATGTTTGCCAGCCAAAGCTCTGATATTAAGCAGAGATAACTTAAAATGTACCACTTATATAAGGCAATACAGAATGTCAGTGATGAGGAGAAACTACCCCCCACTGCTATGAATGGCTACACAGAAATTCTAAAAAGTACTCTGTAGAGAGACAGCCACAACTTCAGTTGAATTAATATTCAGTGAAAAACACAAATAAATAAATTAAATACAGTACTATATGCAAAAGAGCAGATAAAAGTGTACTTAAATTCACTTATATGTCCAGTTGACTTCAGGTAGATGTTAGCCTGCCAAAGCTCTGATATTAAGCAGAGATAAGTCAAAATGTACCACTTATATAAGGCAAGACAGAATGTCAGTGATGAGGTGAAACTAACCCCTTCTGCTAACAATGGCTACACAGAAATTCTAACAAGTACTCTGTAAAGAGACAGCCACAACTTCAGTTGAATTAATATTCAGTGAAAAACACAAATAAATAAATTAAATACAGTACTATATGCAAAAGAGCAGATAAAAGTGTACTTAAATTCACTTATACATCCAGATAATTTCAGGTAGATGTTAGCCAGCCAAAGCCCTGATGTTATGCAGAGATAACTCAAAATGTACCACTTATATAAGGCAAGACAGAATGTCAGTGATGAGGTGAAACTACCCCCAAGTGCTATCAATAGCTACCCAGAAATTCTAACAAGTACTATGTAGAGAGACAGCCAAAACTACAGTGGAGTTAATATTCAGTGAAAAACACAAATAAATAAATTAAGTACAGTACTATATGCAAAAGAGCAGAACAAAGTGAACTTAAATTCACTTCTACTTTCAGTTCATTTCAGGTAGATGTTATCCGGCCAAAGCTCTATTATTAAGCAGAGATAACTCAAAATGTACCACTTATATAAGGCAACACAGAATGTCAGTGGTGAGGTGAAACTACCCACACTATCAATGGCTACACAGAAATTCTAACAAGTAGTCTATAGAGAGACAGCCACAACTTCAGTTAAGTCTATATTCAGTGAAAAACACCAATAAAATAAATATAGTACTATATGCAAAAGAGCAGACAAAAGTGTGCTTAAATTCACATATACATCCAGTTGATTTCATATAGATGTTAGCATGCCAAAGCTCTGATATTAAGCAGAGATAACTCAAAATGTACCACTTATATAAGACAAGACAGAATGTCAATGATGAGGTGAAACTTCCCGTCACTGCTATCACTGGCCACACAGAAATTCTAACAAGTACTCTGTAGAGAGTCAGCTGCAACTTCGGTTGAATTAATATTCAGTGAAAAACAGAAATAACTAAATTAAATACAGTACTATATGCAAAAGAGGAGAAAAAAGTGTAATTAAATTCACTTCTTCTTTTAAGTTCATTTCAGGTAGATGTTAGCCGGCCAAAGCTCTGATATTAAGCAGAGATAGCTCAGAATGTACCACTTATATAAGGCAACACAGAATGTCAGTGATGAGGTGAAAATACCCCAACTATCAAAGGCTTCACAGAAATTCTAACAAGTACACTGTAGGGAGATAGGCACAACTTCAGCTGAGTTAATATTCAGTGAAAGATACAAATACATATATTAAATACAGTACTATATGCAAAAGAGAAGATAAAAGTGTACTTAAATTCACTTATATGTCCAGTTGACTTCAGGTAGATGTAAGCCGGCCAAAGCTCTGATATTAAGCAGAGAAAGCTCAAAATGTACCACTTATGGAAGGCAAGATAGAATGTCAGTGATGAGGTAAAACTACCCCCCACTGCTATCAATGGCTGCACAGAAATTCTAACAAGTAGTCTGCAGAGAGACAGCCACAACTTCAATTAAGTTAATATTTAGTGAAAAACACAAATAAATTAAGTACAGTACTTTATGCAAAAGAGCAGATAAAAGTGTACTTAAATTCACTTCTACTTTAAGTTCATTTCAGGTAGATGTTAGCTGGCCAAAGCTCTGATATTAAGCAGAGATGACTCAAAATGTACTATTTATATAAGCCAAGACAGAATGTTAGTGATGAGGTGAAACTACCCCCCACTGCTATCAATGGCTACACAGAAATTTTAACAACTACTATGTAGAGAGTAAGACACAACTTCGGGTGAGTTAATATTCAGTGAAAAACACAAATAAATAAATTAAATAGAGTACTATATGCAAAAGAGCAGAAAAAGTGTACTTAAATTCAATTCTACTTTAAGTTAATTTCAGGTAGATGTTAGCCGGCCAAAGCTCTGATATTAAGCAGAGAAAGCTCAAAATGTACCACTTATAGAAGGCAAGACAGAATGTCAGTGATGAGGTGAAACTACCCTCCCACTGCTATCAATGGCTACACAGAAATTCTAGCAAGTACTCTGTAGAGAGACAGCCACAACTTCAGTTGAGTTACTATTCAGAGAAAAACACAAATACATGAATTAAATACAGTACTATATGCAAAAGAGCAGATAAAAATGTACTTAAATTCACTTATACATCCAGTTGAGTACAGGTAGATGTTAGCCAGCCATAGTTCTGACATTAAGCAGAGATAACTCAAAATGTACTACTTATATAAGGCAACACAGAATTTCAGTGAAGAGGTGAAACTACTCAACACTAACAATGGCTACACTGAAATTATAACAAGTACTCTGCAGAGAGACAGCCACAACTTCAGTTGAGTTAATATTCAGTGAAAAACACAAATAAATTAATTAAATACAGTACTTTATGCCAAAGAGCAAATAAAAGTGTATTTAAATACACTTATACATCCAGTTGATTTAAGTTAGATGTTAGTCGGATAATGCTCTGACATTACGCAAAGAAAACTCAAAATGTACCACTTATATAAGGCAAGACAAAATGTCAGGGGTGAGGTGAAACTACCTCCAACTGCTATGAATGGCTACACAGAAATGATATCAAATACTCTTTAGAGAGACAGACGCAACTTCAGCTGAGTTAATATTCAGTGAAAAACAGAAATAAATGAATTAAATACAGTACTATATGCAAAAGAGCAGATAAAAGTGTACTTAAGTTGACTTATACATCCAGTTGATTTCAGGTAGATTTCAGCCGGCCACAGCTCTGATATTAAGCAGAGATAACTCAAAATGTACCACTTATATAAGACAAGACAGAATGTCAGTGATGAGGTGAAACTACCACCACTGCTATTAATGTCTACAAAGAAATTCTAACAAGGACTCTGTAGAGAGACAGCCACAACTTCAGTGGAGCTAATATTCAGTGAAAAACACAAATAAATTAAATACAGTACTATATGCAAAAGAGCAGATAAAAGTGTACTTACATTCGCTTATACATCCAGTTGATTTCAGGTAGATGTTAGCCAGCCAAAGCCCTGATATTAAGCAGAGATAACTCAAAATGTACCACTTATATAAAGCAATACAGAATGTCAGTGATGAGGTGAAACTACCCCTCACTGCTATAAATGGCTACACAGAAATTCTAACAAGTACTCTGCAGAGAGAAAGCCACAACTTCAGTTAAGTTAATATTAAGTGAAACACACAAATAAATAAATTAAATACAGTACTTTATGTAAAAGATCAGATAAAAGAGTTCTTAAATTCACTTATACATCCAGTTGATTTCAGGTAGATGTTAGCCAGTTAAAGCTCTGATATTAAGCAGAGATATCTCAAAATGTACCACTTATATAAGGCAAGACAGGATGTTAGTGATGAGTTAAAACTACCACCCACTGCTATCAATGGCTACAGAGAAATTCTATGAAGTACTCTGTAGAGAGACAGCCACAACTTCAGTTGAGTTAATATTCAGTGAAAAACACAAATAAAGTACAATACTTTATGTAAAAGAGCAGATAAAAGTGTACTGAAATTCATTTATACATCCAGTTGATTTCAAGTAGATGTTAGCCAGCCAAAGCTCTGATATTAAGCAGAGATAATTCAAAATGTACCAATTAAATAAGGCAGGACAGAATATCAGTGGTGAGTTGAAACTACTCCCCCACTGCTATCAATGGCTACACAGAAACTCTAACAAGTACTCTGCAGAGAGACAGGCACCACTTCAGTTAAGTTAATATTCAGTGAAAAACACAAATAAATAAATTAAATACAGTACTGTATGCAAATGAGCAGATAAAAGTGTACTTAAATTCACTTATACATCCAGTTGATTTCAGGTATATGTAATCTGGCCAATGCTCTGATATTAGGCAGAGATAACTCAAAGTGTACCACTTATATAAGGCAAGACAGAACGTCAGTAATAAGGTGAAACTAACCCAGAGTGTTATCAATAGTTACACAGACATTCTAATAAGTACTATGTAGAGAGACAGCCACCACTACAGTTGAGTCAATATTCAGTGAAAAACACAAATAAATAAATTAAGTACAGTACTTTATGTAAAAGACCAGATAAAAGTATACTTAAATTCCATTATATGTCCAGTTGATTTCAGGTAGATGTTAGTCAGCCAAAGCTCTGATATTAAGCAGAGATAATTCAAAATGTACAACTTATATAAGGCAAGACAGAATGTCAGTGATGAGGTGAAACTACCCCCCCACTGCTTTGAATGGCTACACGGAAATTCTATGAAGTACTCTGTAGAGAGACAGCCACAACTTCAGCTGAGTTAATATCCAGTGAAAAACACAAATAAATTTAATACAGTACTATATGCGAAAGAGCAGATAAAAGTGTACTTAAGTTTACTTATATGTCCACCTGATTTCAGGTAGATGTTAGCCGGCCAAAGCTCTGATATTAAGCAAAGATAACTCAAAATGTACCACTTATATAAGGCAAGGCAGAATATCAATGATGAGGTGAAACTGCCCCCCACTGCTATCAATGGCTACAAAGAAATTCTTACAAGTACTCTGTAGAGAGACAGCCACAACTTCAGTTGAGTTAATATTCAGTGAAAAACACAAATAAATTAAATACAGTACTATATGAAAAAGAGCAGATAAAAGTGTACTAAAATTTACTTACACATTCAGTTGATTTCAAGTAGATTTTAGCCGGCCAAAGCCCTGATATTAAGCAGAGATAACTCAAAGTGTACAATTTATATGAGGCAAGACAGAATGTCAGTAATGAGGTGAATATACCCCCCATGGCTATCAATGGCTAAATAAAAATTCTAACAAGTACTCTGTAGAGAGACAGCCACAACTTCAGTTGAGTTAATATTCAGTGAAAAACACAAATAAGTTAAATACAGTACGATAAGCAAAAGAGCAGACAAAAGTGTACTAAACATCACTTATACATCCAGTTGATTTCAAGTAGATGTTAGCCAGCCAAAGCTCTGATATTAAGCAGAGACAACTCAAAATGTACCACTTATAGAAGGCAGGACAGAATGTCAGTGATGAGGTGAAACTACCCCCCACTGCTAATATGGCTACACAGAAATTCTAACAAGTAGTCTGTAGAGAGACAGCCACAACTTCAGTTAAGTTAGTATTCAAGTTAGCATTCAGTGAAAAACAAAAATAAATAAATTAAATACCGTACTTTATGCAAAAGAGCAGATAAAAGTGTACTTAAATTCACTTATATGTCCAGTTTATTTCAAGTAGATGTTAGCCGGCCAAAACCCTTATATTAAGCAGAGATAACTCAAAATGTACCACTTATATAAGGCAGGACAGAATGTCAGTGATGAGGTGAAACTACCCCCACTATCAAGGGCTTCACAGAAATTCTAACAAGTACACTGTAGGGAGACAGGCACAACTTCGGTTGAGTTAATATTCAGTGAAAAACACAAATAAATAAATCAAATACAGTACTATATGCCAAAAAGCAAATAAAAGTGTACTTATATTCACTTATACATCCATTTGATTTCAGGTAGGTGTTAGCCTGCCAAAGCTCAGATATTAAGCAGAGATAACTCAAAATGTACCACTTATATAAGCCAAGAAAGAATGTCAGTGATGAGGTGAAACTACCCCCACCGCTGCTATGAATGGCTACAGAGAAATTATAACTACTCTGTAGAGAGACAGCCGCAACATCAGTTGAGTTAATATTCAGTGAAAAACACAAATAAATTCAGTCCTATATGAAAAAGAGCAGATAAAAGTGTACTTAAATTCAGATATACCTCCAGTTGATTTTAGGTAGATGTTAGAACGCCAAAGCTCTGATATTAAGCAGAGAAAACCTGAAATGTACCAGATATATAAGGCAAGACAAATTGTCAGTGATGAGGTGAAACTACCCCCAAATGCTATCAATGGCTGCACAGAATTTCTAACAAGTACTCTGTAGAGAGACAGCCACAACTTCAGTTGAGTTAATATTTAGAGAAATACATAAATACATTAATTAAATACAGTACTATATGCAAAAGAGCAGATAAAAGTGTACTTAAATTCACTTATACGTCCATTTGATTTCATGTAGATGTTAGCCAGCAAAAGCTCTGAAATTAAGCAGAGATAACTCAAAATGTACTACTTATATAAGGCAAGACAGAATGTCAGTGATGAGGTGAAACTACCCCCCCCCCCACTATCAATGACTACACAGAAATTCTAAAAGGTACTCTGTACAGAGACATCCACAATTTCAGTTGAGTTAATATTCAGTGAAAAACACAAATAAATAAATTAAATACAGTGCTTTATGCCAAAGAGCAAATAAAAGTGTACTTAAATTCACTTATATGTTCAGTTGATGTCAGGTAGATGTTAGGCGACCAAAGCTCTGATATTATGCAGAGATAACTATAAATGTACCACTTATATAAGGCAAGACAGAATGTCATGGATGAAGCGAAACCACCTCCCACTGCTATGAATTGCTACACAGAAATTATAACAAGCACTCTGTAGAGAGACAGCCACAACTTCAGCTGAGTTAATATTCAGTGAAAAACACAAATAAATAAATTAAATACAGTACTATATGCAAAAGAGCAGGTAAAAGTGCACTTAAATCCACTTATACATCCAGTTGATTTCAGGTAGATGTTAGCTGGCCAAAGCTCTGATATTAAGCAGAGATAACTCAAAATGTACCACTTAAAAAAGTCAAGACAGAATGTCAGTGATGAGGTGAAACTACTGCCCATTGTTAACAATGGCTACACAGAAATTCTAACAAGTACTCTGCAGAGAGACAGCCACAACTTCAGCTAAGTTAATATTCAGTGAAAAACACAAATAAAGACATTAAATACAGTACTATATGCAAAAGAGCAGATAAAAGTGTACTTAAATTCACTTATACATCCAGTTGATTTCAGGTAGATGTTAGACGGCCAAAGCTCTGATATTAAGCAGAGATAACTCAAAATTTATCACTTCTATAAGGCAAGACAGAATGTCAGTGATGAGGTGAAACTACCCCCCACTGCTATCAATGCCTACACAGAAATTTAACAAGCACTCTGTAGAGAGACCGCCACAACTTCAGTTGAGTTAATATTCAGTGAGAAAAACAAATGAATAAATTAAGTACAGTAGTATATGTAAAAGAGCAGATAAAATTTACTTAAATTCACTTATACGTCCAGTTGATTTCAGGCAGATGTTAGCCGGACAAAGCTCTGATATTAAGCAGAGATAACTCAAAATGTACCACTTATATAAGGCAAGACAGAATGGCAGTGATGAGGGTAAACTACCCCCAAGTGTTATCAATAGCTACACAGAAATTCTAAGAAGTACTATGTAGAGAGACAGCCAAAACTACAGTGGAGTTATATTCAGTGAAAAACACAAATAAATAAAGTACAGTACTATATGCAAAGGAGCAGAAAAAAGTGTACTTAAATTCACTTTTACTTCAAGTTCATTTCAGGTAGATGTTAGCTGGCCAAAGCTCTATTATTAAGCAGAGATAAGTCAAAAGGTACCACTTATATAAGGCAACACAGAATGTCAGTGATGAGGTGAAATTACCCCCACTATCAAGGGCTTCACAGAAATTCTAACAAGTACACTGTTGGGAGACAGACACAAATTCAGTTGAGTTAATATTCAGTGAAAAACACAAATAAATTAAATACAGTACTATATGCAAAAGGGCAGATAAAAGTGTTCTTAAATTCACATATATATATCCAGTTGATTTCAGGTAGATTTTAGCATGCCAAAGCTCTGATAATAAGCAGAGATAACTCAATATGTACCACTTATATAAGGCAAGGCAGAATGTCAGTGATTAGGTGAAACTACCCCCCTCCACTGCTATCAATGGCTACACAGAAATACTAACAAGTAGTCTGTAGAGAGACAGCCACCACTTCAGCTGAGATAATATTCAGTGAAAAACACAAATAAATAAATTAAATACAGTACTATATGCAAAAGAGCAGATAAAAGTGTACTTAAATGCACTTCTTCTTTAAGTTCATTTCAGGTAGATGTTAGCCTGCCAAAGCTCTGATATTAAGCAGAGATAACTCAGAATGTACCACTTATGTAAGGCAACACAAAATGTCAGTGATGAGGTGAAAATACCCCCACTATCAAGGGCTTCACAGAAATCCTAACAAGTACACTGTAGGGAGATAGGCACAACTTCAGCTGAGTTAATATTCAGTGAAAAACACAAATGAATAAATTAAATACAGTGCTATATGCAAAAGAGCAGATAAACGTGTACTTAAATTCACTTATAGATCCAGTTGATTTCAGGTAGATGTAATCTGGCCAAAGCGCTGATATTAAGCAGAGAAAACTCAAAATGTACCACTTATATAAGGCAAGACAGAATGTCAGTGATGAGGTGAAACTACCCCCCACTGATATCAATGGCTATACAGAAATTCTAACAAGTACTCTGTAGAGAGACAGCCACAACTTCAATTAAGTTAATATTCAGTGAAAAACACAAATAAATTAAATATAGTACTATATGCAAAAGAGCACAGAAAAGTATACTTAAATTCACATATACATCCAGTTGATTTCAGGTAGATGTTAGCATGCCAAATATATGATATTAAGCAGAGATAGCTCAAAATGTACTACTTATATAAGGCAAGACAGAATTTCAGTGATGAGGTGAAACTACTCCCCAGTATCAATGGCTACAGAGAAATTCTGTCAAGTACTCTGCAGAGAGACAACCTCAACTTCAGTTGAGTTAATATTCAGTGAAAAGCACAAATAAATAAATTAAATACAGTACTTTATGTAAAAGACCAGACAAAAGTGTAATTAAATTCACTTATACATCCAGTTGATTTCAAGTAGATGTAAGCCGGCCAAAGCGCTGATATTAAGCAGAGAAAACTCAAAATGTACCACTTATATAAGGCAAGACATAATGTCAGTGAAGAGGTGAAACTATCCCCCACTGCAATCAATGGCTAAACAATACTTCTAACAAGTACTCTCTAGGGAGACAGCCACAACTTCACTTCAGTTAATATTCAATGAAAAACACAACTTCACTTGAGTTAATATTCAATGAAAAATACAAATAAATAAGTGCATTTGCACTTTTTTCTGTCCTGTAACTCATCTAGTGCAGATACAGAGTCTTAGTTTTAGCACTTAAATTTGGTTATTCATACTCAGCACTTGTTCAGAACTTGTAAGCACTAAATAAGCTACTAATTACTATAGCACTCAATCATCCTCATTACCTAAAGGAAAACAGTTTGTCTACTTACTTTTCTCACTGGTGTTGAGAAAAACAGCTCTTGTACTCACTTTCCTCACTTATCTAGAGGAAAATAGATTTTTATTCAGGCATGTCCAAGGGTCAGCTCCCAGTGTTCTCCCCTGTCTATCTGATGAATCTGGGCATCTTGAGGCAATGTAGAAATTGCCTCATGTACACAGACAACCCTCTTCTCCTACCACCCAACACTACAACCTATGAGAGATGCACATATCTAGCCAAACTGGAGGTAAAGCTCTCACCAACCAAGACTGAACCTGACAGTCATGAGGAGAAGGTAAACATTTGCACCATACTACACTCATCAGATAGTCTCACTACGTCTACACCACCAAAATCCACACATAGAAACTCAAAAACATTCACGGAGGCTCTCAATAATAATCTGCCTAAGCAACAAAGACCTCCAAAGCAGAAACACAAGCAACCTCCATCCCCCAACACAACCCAAATGACACATAGCCCACAGATTCAGTGTGCCACTCAAACACAGCCAATAAGGCAAAACAACATACCCAACACACTAGTCATAGGTGACTCTATAGTCAGACACACTGATGTCCCACTCACCAGGCTAAACAAGGAAAATGTTACTGTCAGCTGCCTGTCGGGTGCCAGGATCTGCCACATAACCCACGCACTCAGGTCACTCCACAACAAGTACAAATATGACTCTGTCATTGTCCATGTTGGTGTGAATGACCTGAGTCGTACCTCCCTGGACTACATGAAAAGAGACATGGAAGAGCTCTGCGATCTTGTAGCCCAGGCAGGTATGACCCTAGCCCTGCGTAGCATTCTGCCATCACCCAGAATGATACCGCAGTACAAGGACAAAATTATTGATTTCAACAATTGGCTAAGCTTCTGGTGTCATTCAAAGGGGATCCAGTATCTGTCTGCTTGGGATGGCATGGTCGACAGACCATGATGCTTTGCCACAGATGGCCTGCACCTGTCGCCCCTAGGATTCCAGATACTGGCTAAGGCTCTTGCTGGCCCTATAGTGCCTTTTTTGGCAGGGTTCAAGTAACAAATTCACCACCATAACAGGAACAGGTAAGCAAAAACTCAGGGTAATGCTACTCAATGCTAGGAGTCTAAATTTCAAAATGCACTCACTTGAGGCACTCCTTAAAATGGAGAACATCGATATCTGTGCAGTGACTGAGACCTGGTTCAAGGCTCCAGTGAGCACCCCGGCACTACCAGGCTATAACTCATACCACACTTTTCGGCCATCTAACGTGGACCGAAACACCAAAGGTGGGGGTGTGTCCATATTCATTAAGGATATCCACACCTCCAGGCTAGTTGCTCAGCATAATGCATCCGAGGTTATCCAAGTGCAACTAACTCTTGGCAAAACTGCAATCCAAATTGTAGCTTGCTACAGATCCCCCACCATGCCCTAGGATTCACACTCCTCTTTTCTTGATGTACTGGAAAATATTAGGGTACAACCAAACACCCTAATAATGGGCGACTTCAACTATCCCACCATTAACTGGGAAAACTACTCTTGTACTAACTCCTTAGTGCAACGCTTTCTGGAATTCATAAACTCCAATGCCCTAGATCAACTTATCCACACCCCCACCAGGGGCAACAATATCCTAGACCTAGTCATTACCAACATGAGTGACTGGTGTTCCACACCTGAAGTCAACTCCTCATTGGTCCGATCCAACCATAAGCTAATCACCCTTGATATCCACATCCCCCCACCCCCCCACCTCCATTAAGGAAACCACAGTAAGAAAGTTCTCCAAGCCAACTTCATGCTTCTTAAGACAGAAGTAGTGAACTTCAAGACACCCATGCATATGGACAATACAGTTACAACTGCTGAATCCTACACAAATGCGCTCTATAAGCACCTACATGAGTGCATGGATCGTGCTATCCCAAACAGAACCAAGACGCTATCCTCCAAAAAAAGGAAGCCAATCTGGTGGTCCCCTGCCATAAACAAACTGTACAACAGAAGGAAGAAACTGTTGCAAAAGAGAGTAAAATCCCATGAGTGGAGGAATTCCCTGATCAGCCTCAGTAAGGAGCTGAGATCCCTTATAAGATCCTCCAAAGCTAGCTACGAAAATAAAATTGCCACTAATTCCAAGGACAACCACAAAGCATTCTATAGCTATGTCAAGAATCTCAATGGCAACACCCAGATCTGCTCTGAGTTACAGCACAAAGGCATGAAAATGACAGAACCAACTGATATTGCCAGCATCCTGGCAGATAGGTTCAGTGCTAACTTTACCCTCCCTCACCCCCTAAAGGGCCCATATCTATACAGGAAGAATGCAGAGTCCCTGTAATCACAACTACGCAGGTGAAAGCTGCACTCTCTAAAGCCAAAAACACAGCATCCATGGGACCGGACAACATCCCAGGCTGTGTTTTTCACGAACTTCAGAATGAACTGGCTCCCCACTTAAGCACCATGTTCAACAATAGCCTCGCATCAGGCTTTGTGCACACTGAATTGCGCACAGCAACAGTTATCCCACTCCACAAAGGGGGAGCCACCACTGATCCCAGGAACTATAGACCTATTAGCCTGATGAGCCTGGTCTGCAAAGCCATGGAACGTATCATCATGGAACTCATAAGCAAAGACATTGGCAACCTCCAAACTCTGGATCCCACCCAGTTCTGAACCTGATCGACTTCTTTGAGGCAGTCACCAAAGCTGTAGATGAGGGTAAAGTTGTTCACACAGCCTATCTTGACCTCGCCAAGGCTTTCGACACCATCCCCCATTCTGAAATTATAGCTAAACTCAATAAACTAGGCATAAATCCCTATGTCACAAGATGGGTTGCCAACTGGCTCACTGACAGAACCCACACTGTAAAAGTTGCAGACTCCAAATCTGACCTCAAACCAGTGACAAGTGGAGTACCACAGGGTTCCGTCCTGGGACTGCTCCTGTTTGGTATCTACTTCTCTGAAGTACAGGCTAACACAGAAGGCCTCTGGCTAATGAAGTTCGCAGATGACTGCAAACTAGGAGCCATAGTCAAGTCCCCAAATGATGTGAACATCCTACAGAAGGGCCTCTCTGAGACAGTTGCCTGGTGTTAGAGCCATGGCCTCAAGCTCAATGCCAAAAAGTGCAGTGTCATCCCCTTTGGTAAAAACTCTGTACCCATGAACTACCACATAGGCAGCTATCTACTTAACACCGAATGCGTGATAAGAGACCTTGGGACCCAGGTGGACAGTAGTCTCTCCTTTGATAGTCACATCACCACAGAAGTCAGGAAGTCCTTCTACGTGGCACACCTCATCATAAAAGGGTTCTCGTCCAGGAAAAAAGAGGTCATCGTTACCCTCTTCTCATCACTCATTAGACCCATTATAGAGTACAACACCCCTTTTGGAATGTACCTCACAAGACATCTGCAGCAGCTGGAAAGGCCACAGAAGTACCTCACAAAAGGATTACTGGACTCAAACAAATGCCCTACACTGACCGCCTCAAAAAACTCCAGCTTTACTCCGTAGCATATCATGTACTCACAGGTGATCTCTGCCTAACATATAAAGCTATGTCAAACCCAGAGCTGTTGGACATGCTACACCTAAAGAAATCCCAATCCCTCTGAGCTACATGCTCTAGGGACCTAAACCTTGTCACCACAATAAACAGGACATGCTGGAGGGATAGATTCCTATCCCAGAGACTTCCCATACTCTGGAACAGGCTACCCATTTATGTCAAGCAAAGTTCTTCATTAGCACTCTTCACGAAAAATCTTGATGAGTGAATTGGAAATAGGAAATACACCCAGGGGATCACTTCTGTGTCTCTGCTCATCAATGGCATAGGAAAATAACATTCTTGGGTAGCATAAGCCAGGGAACCTTGTTGGCTAGGCTTGCATAGGCCTTTGGGCCGATAGCCTAGTATCTACCTATGAACCTATGAACCTAAATACAGTACTATATGCAAAAGAGCAGATAAAAGTGTACTTAAATTCATTTATACGTCCAGTTGATTTCAGGTAGATGTTAGCCAGCCAAAGCTCTGATATTAAGAAGAGATAACTCAAAATGTACCTCTTATATAAGGCAAGACAGAATGCCAGTGATCAGGTGAAACTACCCCCTTCTCCTATCAATGGCTACATAGAAATTCTAACAAGTACTCTGTAGAGAGACAGCCACAACTTCAGTTGAATTAATATTCAGTGAAAAACACAAATAAAAAAATTAAATGCACTATATACAAAAGAGCAGATAAAAGTGTACTTAAATTCACTTATACGTCCAGTTAATTTCAGGTAGATGTTAGCCAGCCAAAGCCCTGATATTAAGCAGAGATAACTCAAAATGTACCACTTAAATAAGGCAGGACAGAATGTCAGTGATGAGGTGAAACTACCCCCCGCTGCTAATATGGCTACACAGAAATTCTAACAAGTAGTCTGTAGAGAGACAGCCACAACTTCAGTTAAGTTAGTATTCAGTGAAAAACACAAATAAATTAAATACTGTACTTTATGCAAAAGAGCAGATAAAAGTGTACTTAAATTAACTTATATGTCCAGTTGATTTCAGGTAGATGTTAGCCGGCCAAAGCTCTAATATTAAGCAGAGAACACTCACAATGTACTACTTATATAAGCCAAGACGGAATGTTAGTGATGAGGTGAAACTAGCCCCCACTGGTATGAATGGCTACACAGAAATTCTAACAAGTACTCTGAGGAGAGTCAGCCACAACTTCAGTTGAATTAATATTCAGTGAAAAACACAAATAAATAAATTAAATACAGTACTATATGCAAAATAGCATAAAAAAGTGTATTTAAATTCACTTCTACTTTAAGTTCATTTCAAGTAGATATTAGTCGGCCAAAGCTCTGATATTAAGCAGAGAGAACTCAAAAGGTATCACTTATGTAAGGCAACACAGAATGTCAGTGATGAGGTGAAACTACCTCCACTATCAAGGGCTTCACAGAAATTCTAACAAGTACTCTGTAGAGGGTCAGCCACAACTTCAGTTGAATTAATATTCAGTGAAAAACACAAATAAATTAAATACAGTACTATATGCCAAAGAGCAAATAAAAGTGTACTTAAATTCACTTATACGTCCAGTTGATTTCACGTAAGGTGTTATCCAGCCAAAGCTCTGATATTAAACAGAGATAACTCAAAATGTACCACTTATATAAGGCAAGATAGAATGTCAGTGGTGAGGTGAAATTACCCCCTACTGCTATGAATGGCTACACAGAAATTATAACAACTACTCTGTAGAGCGACAGCCACAACTTCACCTGAGTTAATATTCAGTGAAAAACACAAATTAAATACAGTACTATATGCAAATGAGCAGATAAAACTATACTTAAATTCACATATACATCCAGTTGTGTTCAGGTAGATGTTAGCCGGCCATAGCTCTGATATTAAGCAGAGATAACTCAAAATGTACTACCTATATAAGGCAAGACAGAATGTCAGTGATGAGGTGAAACTACTCCCCACTATCAATGGCTACACAGAAATTCCAACAAGTACTCTGTAAAGAGACAGTCACAACTTCAGTTGAGTTAATATTCAGTGAAAAACACAAATAAATAAATTAAATACAGCACATTATGCCAAAGAGCAAATAAAAGTGTATTTAAATTCACTTATACATCCAGCTGATTTAAGTTAGATGTTAGCTGGCTAAAGCTCTGACATTACACAGAGAAAACTCAAAATGTACCACTTATATAAGGCAAGACAAAATGTCAGGGATGAGATGAAACTACCTCCAACTGCTATGAATGGCTACACAGAAATTATAACAAGTACTCTGTAGAGAGACAGCTGCAACTTCAGCTGCATTAATATTCAGTGAAAAAACACAAATAAATAAATTAAATACAGTACTATATGCAAAAGAGCAGATAAAAGTGTACTTACATTCACTTATACGTACAGTTGATTTCAGGTAGGTGTTAGCCAGTCAAAGCTCTGATATTAAGCAGAGATATCTCAAAATGTACCACTTATATAAGGCAAGACAGGATGTTAGTGATGAGTTGAAACTACCACCCACTGTTGTCAATGGCTACACAGACAGCCACAACTTCAGTTGAGTTAATATTTAGTGAAAAACACAAATAAATAAATTAAATACAGTACGATAAGCAAAAGAGCAGAAAAAAGTGTACTTAAATTCACTTATACATCCAGTTGATTTCAAGTAGATGTTAGTCGGACAAAGCTCTGGTATTAAACTGAGATAACTCAAATTGTACCACTTATATACCGCAAGACAGAATGTCGGTGATGAGGTGAAACTACCCCCAAGTGCTATCAATGGCTACACAGAAATTCTAACAAGTACTATGTAGAGAGAGAGAGTCATAACTACAGTTGAGTTAATATTCAGTGAAAAACACAAATAAATAAATTAAATACAGTACTATATGCAAAAGAGCAGATAAAAGTGTACTTAAATTCACTGATACATCCAGTTGATTTCAGGTAGATGTTAGCCAGCCAAAGCTCTGATATTAAGCAGAGATAACTCAAAATGTACAACTTATACAAGGAAAGACAAAATGTCAGTGATGAGGTGAAACTACACCCCCCCACACTGCTATCAATAGTTACAGAGAAATTCTAGCAAGTAGTCTGCAGAGAGACAGCCACAACTTCAGTTGTGTTAATATTCAGTGCAAAACAAAAATAAATAAGTTAAATACAGTACTACATACAAAAGAGCAGATACAAGTGCACTTAAATTCACTTTTACATCCAGTTAATTTCAGGTAGATGTTAGCCAGCCAAAGCTCTGATATTAAGCAGAACTAACTCAAAATGTACCACTTATATAAGGCAAGATAGAATGTCAGTGATGAGGTGAAACTACCCCCCACTGGTACCAATGGCTACACAGAAATTCTAACAAGTACTCTGCAGAGAGACAGCCACAACTTCAGTTAAGTTAATATTCAGTGAAAAACATAAATAAATAAATTAAATACAGTGCTTTATGTAAAAGAGCAGACAAAAGTGTACATAAATTCACTTATACGTCCAGTTGATTTCAGGTAGGTGTTAGCCAGTCAAAGCTCTGATACTAAGCAGAGATATCTCATAATGTACCACTTATATAAGGCAAGATAGAATGTAAGTGATGAGGCGAAACTGCCCCCCACTGCTATCAATGGCTACACAGAAATTCTAACAAGTACTCTGCAGAGAGACAGCCATAACTTCTGTTGAGTTAATATTCAGTGAAAAACCCAAATAAATAAATGAAATACAGTACGATAAGCAAAAGAGCAGAAAAAAATGTAGTTAATTTCACTTATACATCCAGGAGATTTCAAATAGATTTTAGCTGGCCAAAGCTCTGATATTAAACAGAGATAACGCAAAATGTATCACTTATATATGGCAAGACAGAATGTCAGGGATGAGTTGAAACTACCCCCCCCACTGCTATCAATGGCTACACAGAAATTCAACAAGTATTCTGTAGAGAGACAGCCACAACGTCAATTGAGTTAATATTCAATGAAAAAAACAAATAAATAAAGTACAGTACTATATGCAAAAGAGCAGATAAAATTGTACTTAAATTCACTTATATGTCGAGTTGATTTCAGGTAGATATAATTCAGCCAAAGCTCTGATATTAAGCAGAGATAACTCAAAATGTACCACTTATATTAGGCAAGACAGAATGTCAGTGATGACGTGAAACTACCCCCATGGCTAGTAATGGCTACAAAGACATTCTAACAAGTACTCTGTAGAGAGACAGTCACAACTTCAGTGGAGTTAATATTCAGTGAAAAACATAAATAAATAAATTAAATACAGTGCTTTATGTAAAAGAGCAGATAAAAGTGTACATAAATTCACTTATACGTCCAGTTGATTTCAGGTAGGTGTTAGCCAGTCAAAGCTCTGATACTAAGCAGAGATATCTCATAATGTACCACTTATATAAGGCAAGACAGAATGTCAGTGATGAGGTGAAACTACCCCCCACTGCTATCAATGGCTACACAGAAATTCAACAAGTACTCTGTAGAGAGACAGCCACAACTTCAATTGAGTAAATATTCAATGAAAAAAACAAATAAATAAATTAAGTAAAGTACTATATGCAAAAGAGCAGATAAAATTGTACTTAAATTCACTTATATGTTTAGTTGATTTAAGGTAGATATAACTCAGCCAAAGATCTGATATTAAGCAGAGATAATTCAAAATCTACCACTTATATAAGGCAAGACAGAATGTCAGTGATGATGTGTAACTACTCCCGACTATCAATGGCTACACAGAAATTCTAACAAGTACTCTGTAGAGAGACAGCCGCAACTTCAGCTGAGTTAATATTCAGTGAAAAACACAAATAAATAAATTAAATACAGTACTATATTCAAAAGAGCAGATAAAAGTGTACTTAAGTTAAGTTATACATCCAGTTGATTTCAGGTAGATTTCAGCCGGACAAAGCTCTGATATTAAGCAGAGATAACTCAAAATGTACCACTTATAAAAGGCAATACAGAATGTCAGTGATGAGGTGAAACTACCCCCCGCTGCTAATATGGCTACACAGAAATTCTAACAAGTAGTCTGTAGAGAGACAGCCACAACTTCAGTTAAGTTAGTATTCAGTGAAAAACACAAATAAATTAAATACTGTACTTTATGCAAAAGAGCAGATAAAAGAGTACTTAAATTCACTTATACATCCAGTTGATTTCAGGTAGGTGTTAGCCAGTCAAAGCTCTGATATTAAGCAGAGATATCTCAAAATGTACCACTTATATAAGGCAAGACAGGATGTTAGTGATGAGTTGAAACTACCACCCACTGCTATCAATGGCTACACAGAAATTCTAAGAAGTACTTCTGTAGAGAGACAGCCACAATTTCAGTTGAGTTAATATTCAGTGAAAAACACAAATAAACAAATTAAATACAGTACGATAAGCAAAAGAGCAGACAGAAGTGTACGTAAATTCACTTATACATCCAGTTGATTTCAAGTAGATGTTAGCCGGACAAAACTCTGGTATTAAGCCGAGATAACTCAAAATGTACCACTTATATAAGGCAAGGCAGAATGTCATTGATGAGATGAAACTACCCCGGAGTGCTATCAATAGCTACACAGACATTCCAATAAGTACTGTGTAGAGAGACAGCCACAACTTCAGTTGAGTTAATATTCAGTGAAAAACAGAAATAAATAAATTATATGCAGTACTATATATATGCAAAAGAGCAGATAAAAGTGTACTTAAATTCACTTATATGTCCAGTTGATTTCAGATAGATGTTAGCCAGCCAAAGTTCTGATATTAAGCAGAGATAATTCAAAATGTACCACTTATATAAAGCAAGACAGAATGTCAGTGACGAGGTGAAACTACCCCCACTGCTATAAATGGCTACACAGAAATTCTAACAAGTACACTGCAGAGAGACAGCCACAACTTCAGTTAAGTTAATATTCAGTGAATAAAACAAATAAAAAAATTAAGTACAGTACTGTATGCAAAAGAGCAGATAAAAGTGTACTTATGTTCACTTATACATCCAGTTGATTTCAGGTATATGTAATCCAGCCAACGCTCTGATATTAAGCAGAGATAACTCAAAATGTACCACTTATATAAGGCAAGACAGAATGTCAGTGATAAAGTGAAACTACCCCAGAGTGCTATCAATAGCTACACAGAGATTCTAATAAGTACTATGTAGAGAGACAGCCACCACTACATTTGAGTCAATATTCAGTGAAAAACACAAATAAATAAAGTACTGTACTTTATGTAGAAGACCAGATAAAAGTGTACTTAAATTCCCTTATATGTGCAGTTGATTTCAGGTAGATGTTAGCTGGCCAAAGCTCTGATATTAAGCAAAGATAATTCAAAATGTACAACTTATATAAGGCAAGACAGAATGTCAGTGATGAGGTGAAACTACCCCCCCACCCTTTGAATGGCTACAAAGAAATTCTAAGAAGTACTCTGTAGAGAGACAGCCACAACTTTTGTTGAGTTAATATTCAGTGAAAAACACAAATAAATAAATTTAATACAGTACTATATGCGAAAGAGCAGACAAAAGTGTACTTAAGTTCATTTATATGTCCACTTGATTTCAGGTAGATGTTAGCCGGCCAAAGCTCTGATATTAAGCAAAGATAACTCAAAATGTACCACTTATATAAGGCAAGACAGAATGTCAGTAATGAGTTGAAATTGCCCCCCACTGCTATCAATGGCTACAAAGAAATTCTTACAAGTACTCTGTAGAGAGACAGACACAACTTTTGTTGAGTTAATATTCAGTGAAAAACACAAATAAATAAATGTAATACAGTACTATATGCGAAAGAGCAGATAAAAGTGTACTTAAGTTCACTTATATGTCCACTTGATTTCAGGTAGATGTTAGCCGGCCAAAGCTCTGATATTAAGCAAAGATAACTCAAAATGTACCACTTATATAAGGCAAGACAGAATGTCAGTAATGAGTTGAAACTGCCGCCCACTGCTATCAATGGCTACAAAGAAATTCTTACAACTACTCTGTAGAGCGACAGCCACAACTTCACCTGAGTTAATATTCAGTGAAAAACACAAATTAAATACAGTACTATATGCAAATGAGCAGACAAAACTATACTTAAATTCACATATACATCCAGTTGTGTTCAGGTAGATGTTAGCCGGCCATAGCTCTGATATTAAGCAGAGATAACTCAAAATGTACTACTTATATGAGGCAAGACAGAATGTCAGTGATGAGGTGAAACTACTCCTCCACTATCAATGGCTAGACAGAAATTCCAACAAGTACTCTGTAGAGAGACAGTCACAACTTCAGTTGAGTTAATATTCAGTGAAAAACACAAATAAATAAATTAAATACAGCACATTATGCCAAAGAGCAAATAAAAGTGTATTTAAATTCACTTATACATCCAGCTGATTTAAGTTAGATGTTAGCTGGCTAAAGCTCTGACATTACACAGAGAAAACTCAAAATGTACCACTTATATAAGGCAAGACAAAATGTCAGGGATGAGATGAAACTACCACCAACTGCTATGAATGGCTACACAGAAATTATAACAAGTACTCTGTAGAGAGACAGCCGCAACTTCAGCTGCATTAATATTCAGTGAAAAAACACAAATAAATAAATTAAATACAGTACTATATGCAAAAGAGCAGATAAAAGTGTACTTACATTCACTTATACGTCCAGTTGATTTCAGGTAGGTGTTAGCCAGTCAAAGCTCTGATATTAAGCAGAGATATCTCAAAATGTACCACTTATATAAGGCAAGACAGGATGTTAGTGATGAGTTGAAACTTCCACCCACTGTTGTCAGTGGCTACACAGACAGCCACAACTTCAGTTGAGTTAATATTCAGTGAAAAACACCAATAAATAAATGAAATACAGTACGATAAGCAAAAGAGCAGAAAAAAATGTACGTAAATTCACTTATACATCCAGTTGATTTCAAGTAGATGTTAGTCGGACAAAGCTCTGGTATTAAACCGAGATAACTCAAATTGTACCACTTATATACCGCAAGACAGAATGTCAGTGATGAGGTGAAACTACCCCCAAGTGCTATCAATAGCTACACAGAAATTCTAACAAGTACTATGTAGAGAGACAGTCACAACTACAGTTGAGTTAATATTCAGTGAAAAACACAAATAAATAAATTAAATACAGTACTATATACAAAAGAGCAGATACAAGTGTACTTAAATTCACTTATACATCCAGTTGATTTCAGGTAGCTGTTAGTCATCCAAAGCTCTGATATTAAGCAGAAATAACTCAAAATGTACCACTTATATAAGGCAAGACAGAATGTCAGTGATGAGGTGAAACTACCCCCCACTGGTACCAATGGCTACACAGAAATTCTATCAAGTACTCTGCAGAGAGACAACCACAACTTCAGTTAAGTTAATATTCAGTGAAAAACATAAATAAATAAATTAAATACAGTGCTTTATGTAAAAGAGCAGATAAACGTGTACATAAATTCACTTATACATCCAGTTGATTTCAGGTAGGTGTTAGCCAGTCAAAGCTCTGATACTAAGCAGAGATATCTCATAATGTACCACTTATATAAGGCAAGATAGAATGTAAGTGATGAGGCGAAACTGCCCCCCACTGCTATCAATGGCTACACAGAAATTCTAACAAGTACTCTGCAGAGAGACAGCCATAACTTCTGTTGAGTTAATATTCAGTGAAAAACCCAAATAAATAAATGAAATACAGTACGATAAGCAAAAGAGCAGAAAAAAATGTAGTTAATTTCACTTATACATCCAGGACATTTCAAATAGATTTTAGCTGGCCAAAGCTCTGATATTAAACAGAGATAACGCAAAATGTATCACTTATATATGGCAAGACAGAATGTCAGGGATGAGATGAAACTACCCCCCACTGCTATCAATGGCTACACAGAAATTCAACAAGTATTCTGTAGAGAGACAGCCACAACTTCAATTGAGTTAATATTCAATGAAAAAAACAAATAAATAAATTAAGTACAGTACTATATGCAAAAGAGCAGATAAAATTGTACTTAAATTCACTTATATGTCTAGTTGACTTCAGGTAGATATAATTCAGCCAAAGCTCTGATATTAAGCAGAGATAACTCAAAATGTACCACTTATATTAGGCAAGACAGAATGTCAGTGATGACGTGAAACTACCCCCATGGCTAGTAATGGCTACAAAGACATTCTAACAAGTACTCTGTAGAGAGACAGTCACAACTTCAATGGAGTTAATATTCAGTGAAAAACATAAATAAATAAATTAAATACAGTGCTTTATGTAAAAGTGCAGATAAAAGTGTACATAAATTCACTTATACGTCCAGTTGATTTCAGGTAGGTGTTAGCCAGTCAAAGCTCTGATACTAAGCAGAGATATCCCATAATGTACCACTTATATAAGGCAAGACAGAATGTCAGTGATGAGGTGAAACTACCCCCCACTGCTATCAATGGCTACACAGAAATTCAACAAGTACTCTGTAGAGAGACAGCCACAACTTCAATTGAGTAAATATTCAATGAAAAAAACAAATAAATAAATTAAGTAAAGTACTATATGCAAAAGAGCAGATAAAATTGTACTTAAATTCACTTATATGTCTAGTTGATTTAAGGTAGATATAACTCAGCAAAAGATCTGATATTAAGCAGAGATAATTCAAAATCTACCACTTATATAAGGCAAGACAGAATGTCAGTGATGATGTGTAACTACTCCCGACTATCAATGGCTACACAGAAATTCTAACAAGTACTCTGCAGAGAGACAGCCACAACTTCAGTTGAGTTAATATTCAGTGAAAAACACAAATAAATTAAATAAAGTCCTTTATGCCAAAGAGCAAATACAAGTGTATTTAAATTCACTTATAAGTCCAGTTGATTTAAGTTAGATGTTAGCCAGCCAAAGCTCTGACATTACGCAAAGAAAACTCAAAATGTACCACTTATATAAGGCAAGACAAAATGTAAGGGATGAGGTGAAACTACCTCCAACTGCTATGAATGGCTACACAGAAATTCTAACAAGTACTCTGTAGAGAGACAGCCACAACTTCAGCTGAGTTAATATTCAGTGAAAAACACAAATAAACAAATTAAATACAGTACTATATTCAAAAGAGCAAATAAAAGTGTACTTAAGTTCAGTTATACATCCAGGTGATTTCAGGTAGATTTCAGCCGGACAAAGCCCTGATATTATATATTTGAGATAACTCAAAATGTACCACTTATATAAAGCAAGACAGAATGTCAGTGATAAGGTGAAACTACCCCAGAGTGATATCAATAGCTACACAGAGATTCTAATAAGTACTATGTAGAGAGACAGCCACCACTACATTTGAGTCAATATTCAGTGAAAAACACAAATAAATAAATTAAGTACAGTACTTTATGTAAAAGACCAGATAAAAGTGTACTTAAATTCCCTTATATGTCCAGTTGATTTCAAGTAGATGTTAGCTGGCCAAAGCTCTGATATTAAGCAGAGATAATTCAAAATGTACAACTTATATAAGGCAAGACAGAATGTCAGTGATGAGGTGAAACTACCCTCCCCCCCACCCTTTGAATGGCTACAAAGAAATTCTAAGAAGTACTCTGTAGAGAGACAGCCACAACTTTTGTTGAGTTAATATTCAGTGAAAAACACAAATAAATAAATTTAATACAGTACTATATGCGAAAGAGCAGATAAAAGTGTACTTAAGTTCATTTATATGTCCACTTGATTTCAGGTAGATGTTAGCCGGCCAAAGCTCTGATATTAAGCAAAGATAACTCAAAATTTACCACTTTTATTTTATTTATTTATTTATTTTATTTTACATTTGTTGACCGGGCTAGTCTGGCTGGATAACAAGTCCATTTTCAGCAGAGGCCCGAGGAGAAAAGCTCCACTATCTACTAGTACATTTCATAATCAATATATTTGCTCAAAAAAAATACATCATTAAAACACTGCAAGAGAGATATTCAACAGTAATGTAACAAGTTTTCTCATAATAAAATAAGAAAGATACTATTATTCAATTTCAACAAATTTACAGAGAAGGTATAATACTTATAGTTCTAATAGAGGTAGGATCAGAAACAGAAGTTGGAGTGGAGAGGAAAGGAGTAGAGGAGTAAGAGAGTAATAAATAAGATAAATTAGTCAGGTGTACTGCAGGAACAGAGCCAGTGGTTTTGGAAGTATAGTTTAGTTTTCTGTTTGAAAAGAGGCAAAGATGTAGTCAGAGTTATGTCACTAGGAAGAAGATTCCAGTTTCTACCTACAGTATTAGTGAAAAGACAGTCACCGGCAAAGTTGTTTGACTTAATTGCTTTGGCCATTAGTTTATGAGAAGAGCGTAGGGAGTTGAGATTGTTATAGGGGATTATCAGTTGAGAAAGTATTGGTGTGTGGTCAGGTTGATAAAGTATACTATGAGCAATAGAGAGTTGAGGGATAAGCAAGTAGTTTTGGAATTCAAGCCAGCCTAGAAGTTTTAGGTTTAGACAATGGTGGGTTCTGAAGGGGTTACCAGTGGCAAAGCGGGCAATATTATTGTAGCAGGTTGTTAATTTAGCTAGATTGCTTTTTTTAAGATTGGTATAAATAGATGAGGCATATAGAAGTGAAGATAAGAGATGTGATTGGGCTATTTTGGTTCTAGTTGCTGGGGTTAGAAAAGCTTTAATTCTATATAGGGATCCTATTTTTCTGTTAACTAATTTGATGGTGTAGTTAATGTGTTGATCGAAGGAGAGATTGTTGTCGATAGTTATACCTAGCAGTTTTGTAGTAGAGTCAGGTGAGATGATAGTGTTCGTGTTAGAGGAGATGGAGAAATGTAAAGGGGTGGTACGAGAGGTGGGGGTGAAAAGGAGAAGTTTAGTTTTTTTGGCGTTAAGTAGGAGGAATCGTTTTGAGAACCATGTTTCAACAGTATTAAATATGTTTTGGGTAAGTGAGATCAGTTCTGTGGTGGAAGGAGTAGAACAGATAAGGGTTGAATCGTCTGCATATTGAATGCATGTTGCTTGTGGGAATAGCAGAATGAAGATCATTGATGAAGAGAGAGAAAAGAAGGGGACCAAGAATGGAGCCCTGAGGAACTCCGATGGAAATTGGCAAAAGAGAAGAGATATGGTTTTCCCATATGACTGCTTGCTGCCTGTTGCTAAGATATGAAGTGAACCATTTAATAGCTAGGTTGTCGAGTGATAGAGATTCAAGAATGTTAGTTAAGAGAGAGTGATTGACCATGTCGAATGCTTTTGAGAGATCAATGAAAAGAGCAGAAGAGAGAAGATTATTGTTGCGATTTTTGTTGATAGTATCTATAAAAGAAAGAAGGGCAGTGGTGGTGCTGTGATGAGGTCTAAAGCCATGCTGACAGGGTGCTATTATGTTGTGAAGAGACAGATATTGTACTAGTTGCTGGTGAATGCATTTTTCCATAATTTTTGCTAAGGGTGAAAGGAGAGCAATTGGTCTATAGTTGGAGTAGTCAGTAGAGTTGCCTCCTTTATGTAGTGGAATAATATGAGAGACTTTCCAGATTTCTGGGATGGATCCTTCTTGGATAGTTCTGTTTATGAGTATGGATATAGGGTATGCGATTTCTTTGGCTGCTTTTTGGAGGAAAAGTGAGGGTAACTTATCAGCTGAAGGAGTACAAGGTTTCAGTTTGTGAATGAGTCTATAGATGTAGGAAGTAGATGTAGGTTTTAGAGAGAAGTTGTAAGAAGAGCTAGCTGGGTTGTTTGGGGGGTAGTAGTTGTTGGTATTCATTTGTCTAGCTAGGGATTGAATAGTTTCTGAAAAAAAGAGTTAAAAGTATTAGCAGTCAGGAGAGGAGTGTCTGGGTTGGCATTTAGCGGGAAGGGAGTTTTGGCAGTACCTGGGGAAAGGAGTCTGTTCACAGATAACCAAAATTGTTTGGAGTTGTTAAGATGGGTTTGCTGAAGTTCACAGTAGTATTTTTTCTTGTCTGAGATTATAGCTTTTTTAGCTTGATTTCTAAGCTGGCGGAAGTAAAGAAAATCTGGGCTATTTCTGTGGCATCTCCATTTGGTCCACACTTTGTTTCTGGTGAGGATGAGTTTTTTAGTGTCTTTGGAGAGCCAAGGGGCAGTTTTGACTTCATTCTAATGGATCTCTCTGGAGCATGTCTATCAAGAATGGATAAGAAAGTAGTATTAAAGAATAAAACTGCATCATCAAGAGGAAGTGTTTTTAAGGAGTTCCAGTTACAGATGCTGAGTTCAGCTCGAAAAAGGTCTATATTAAAATGCTTGGTAGAGCGAATTCGTTGGATATTAGGGGTGCTTACACAATCTGACTTTTCTCTAGAAATATAAGTTAGGGAGTGATCACTGATATCATCTGGCAAGGTGCCTACATTATATATTTTGTTATTATTGTTTGTTAGTATCCAGTCTAATATGCTCTCTCTTTTACTGTGCTTATTGATTCTGGTGGTAGAGGTGATAGTTTGGGAGAAACTGTGTAGATTAATATGAGAGGATGGATTTTCAGCATTAATAGTACTCCAGTCTATGTTAAAGTCACCTAGGATTATTGTTTCCTGTGGGTAGGTGGTAGAAACCCAACTAAGAAAGTCTTCTAATATTGGAATATTGTTACCTGGAGGTAGATACAAGCATATGATATAAAGGGCTTTTTTAGCATTTAGTTGGAGTTTAGTTGTGATGGCTTCTATTTTGCTATCCTGGTTTGGACATGTTGGTAGAGTAGTAATGTTAAGATGATTTTTAAAAAGGATTGCTACTCCACCACCCTTACGTTTTGCTCGGTCTTGTCTAAGTATGTTATAGCCTTGGGGTATTATCTCAGAATCCTTGGTGCTTGATTTAAGCCAGGTTTCTGAGAGGCATAGAATGTCAAAAGAGTAGGTGTCTAGGAGGGCATGAAGGTGGGGTATTTTATTGTTTATACTTTGAATGTTAAGGTGCCCAATGAGGAGTTGATTTTTAAGATTTGAAGAGCATATTTGAGGGGAGAGGTCAGCTGGGCCTGGGTTGGGGTGAATGTCACCATCTAGTAAGGTGGGATTACCTAGTTTGTCTATAATGTTATTGTTTAGTAAGGTTAGAAGTTTAGGTTTTTTATCTGAGGGTGTGATATAGTTGATGTGAGACAGTCTGTGAAATCTAGGAAGAAGGTAATTAGGGGTGGATTTAGTATTGGAGTATGATGTGAAGGTGTATATGGTTGAGGTCTGTTTTTGTTTGGAAGTAGGCAGGATGGTAAGTGAGGTTTCAAAGAAGGTAAGATGGTAAGTAGAAAATAGGGTGGTTAAGAGTAGGACTGATAGAATACAGAGTGTTGGAGAGTAGGGAGTCATTGTTTACAGAAATAAGGAAAAAGAGAGAGAAGAGAGAAAGATATGGGAGATAAGGTAAGTAGGAGGAAGTAAGCCTGTTAAGAAGGGTAGGGGGGAGCTGTAGTATATTAAAAAGTATCAGAGAGGGGTAAGACTGGTGGAGAGAGTGGAAGGATGAAGGAGATATATAGTATTAGAGGTGGGAGGTTAAGGTAGTGGGAAAGGAAGTAGAGAGGACCAGGAGGAAGAGGTAAATAGTAGGAGGGGTGTGTAGAGGGGTGGGCTTAGACAAAGAAAGGGCGGGATAGGACAGTAGGGTATAGGGGGTGTGTCTGGGGAGCTATAAGAGTAGGACCCCAGGGGGTGGGTGGGAATTGGGGGTAGGGAGGGGAGCGGAGTGAGCCCGCAGGGCGAACGGAGCAGGTAGAACCACAGAAGAAGAGATGAGGAAGGAGACAATCAGAAATGCAGGTAAGTAAGAACAGACTAGGTGAAAGTCTAGTAGGAAAGGGTAGGGATAAGACTAGAGAGCACCAGAAAGTTGAACAGTGTTTAATAATAGAGATGTAGTGTAAAGCTTACAGCAAGAGGACAGGAGGAATTGTAGAGGTAAGAAAGAGAAAAAGCTAGTTGCTGATAAGGATTCAAAATAGATGAGAAGGCTGATAGATGGCAAAATAGGGTAGAGAGTACAGGTCACTAAGAGAAAAAGGACAGTGATAAGCTTTACAGTCTGAAAAGGGCTAGAAGGAGCCAGGGTAGCATCAAGGTAGTAGCTAGGAGAGGAAGGTACTTTGGTAAGTAGTTTAGGTAGAAAGGATAGCGAGTGGGGATGGAAATACGGGATAGGATAGTGAGGGGGCAAAGTGAAAGAAAAAAGTAGGGTGAAGAGAGTGGCTGGAAGGAGAAGTGAGTACAAAACAAGGGGGGAGGTCAGGTGCAAGAGGTAGCTGGCTGCAGAGGCTGAAACACTGGCAGCTTTAAGCTCTTTTAGGAGACCCAAAAAGGGAGCCAAAACAAATCAATAATATAGGAGCCCAAACATACTCTTTATTCCTAGAATGGACAGGGTAGGTTGATGCAGTCCACGTTAGTTTCACTGATTGGAAGGCCAAGGTCTTCAGACACAGGTTGGGAGTAGCTTAGGGCAGGAGTAGAGCTAGAGCCTAGAGTCTTTATTCCTAGAATGGACAGGGTAGGTTGATGCAGTCCACGTTAGTTTCACTGATTGGAAGGCCAAGGTCTTCAGACACAGGTTGGGAGTAGCTTAGGGCAGGAGTAGAGCTAGAGCCTAGAGTCTTTATTCCTAGAATGGACAGGGTAGGTTGATGCAGTCCACGTTAGTTTCACTGATTGGAAGGCCAAGGTCTTCAGACACAGTTTGGGAGTAGCTTAGGGCAGGAGTAGAGCTAGAGCCTAGAGTCTTTATTCCTAGAATGGACAGGGTAGGTTGATGCAGTCCACATTAGTTTCACTGATTGGAAGGCCAAGGTCTTCAGACACAGGTTGGGAGTAGCTTAGGGCAGGAGTAGAGCTAGAGCCTAGAGTCTTTATTCCTAGAATGGACAGGGTAGGCTGATGCAGTCCACGTTAGTTTCACTGATTGGAAGGCCAAGGTCTTCAGACACAGGTTGGGAGTAGCTTAGGGCAGGAGTAGAGCTAGAGCCTAGAGTCTTTATTCCTAGAATGGCAGGGTAGGTTGATGCAGTCCACGTTAGTTTCACTGATTGGAAGGCCAAGGTCTTCAGACACAGGTTGGGAGTAGCTTAGGGCAGGAGTAGAGCTAGAGCCTAGAGTCTTTATTCCTAGAATGGACAGGGTAGGCTGATGCAGTCCACGTTAGTTTCACTGATTGGAAGGCCAAGGTCTTCAGACACAGGTTGGGAGTAGCTTAGGGCAGGAGTAGAGCTAGAGCCTAGAGTCTTTATTCCTAGAATGGACAGGGTAGGTTGATGCAGTCCACGTTAGTTTCACTGATTGGAAGGCCAAGGTCTTCAGACACAGGTTGGGAGTAGCTTAGGGCAGGAGTAGAGCTAGAGCCTAGAGTCTTTATTCCTAGAATGGACAGGGTAGGTTGATGCAGTCCACGTTAGTTTCACTGATTGGAAGGCCAAGGTCTTCAGACACAGGTTGGGAGTAGCTTAGGGCAGGAGTAGAGCTAGAGCCTAGAGCAGAGCAAGCTCACAGTACAGCAGCCACAGCAGCCAGAGATCCAGAGATGTTCAGGATGGTCAAGTACACTTGTATAAGGCAAGACAGAATGTCAGTAATGAGTTGAAACTGCCCCCCACTGCTATCAATGGCTACAAAGAAATTCTTACAAGTACTCTGTAGAGAGACAGCCACAACTTCAGTTGAGTTAATATTCAGTGAAAAACACAAATACATTAAATACAGTACTATATGAAAAAGAGCAGATAAAAGTGTACTAAAATTCACTTATACATTCAGTTGATTTCAGGTAGATTTTAGCCGGCCAAAGCTCTGATATTAAGCAGAGATAACTCCAAATGTACAACTTATATAAGGCAAGACAGAATGTCAGTAATGGGGTGAATATACCCCCCACTGCTATCAATGGCTAAATAGAAATTCTAACAAGTACTCTGTAGAGAGACAGCCACAACTTCAGTTGAATTAATATTCAGTGAAAAACACAAATAAAAAAATTAAATACAGTACTATATACAAAAGAGCAGGTAACAGTGTACTTAAATTCACTTATACGTCCAGTTCATTTCATGTAGATAATTGCAGGCCAAATCTATGATATTAAGCTGAGATAACTCAAAATGTACCACTTATATAAGGCAAGACAAAATGTCAGTGATGAGGTGAAACTACTCCCACTGCTATCAACAGCTACAGAAAAATTCTAACAAGTACTCTGTAGAGAGACAGCCACAACTTCAGTTGAGTTAATATTCAGTGCAAAAATGAAATAAACAAATTAAATACAGTATTATATGCAAAGGAACAGATAAAAGTGTATTTAAATTCACTTATATGTCCAGCTGATTTCAGGTAGATGTTAGCCAGCCAGAGCTCTATTAGTAAGCAGAGATAACTCAAAATGTACCACTTATATAAGTCAAGACAGAATTTCAGTAATGAGGTAAAACTACCCCCACTGCTATCAATGGCTACACAGAAATTCTAACAAGTACTCTGTAGAGACACAGCAATAACTTCAGTTGAGTTAATATTCAGTGAAAAATCCAAATAAATAATCTAAATACAGTACTATATGCAAAAGTGCAGATAAAATTGATCTTAAATTCACTTATATGTCCAATTGATTTCAGGTAGATGTTAGCCAACAAAAGCTCTGATGTTAAGCAGAGATAACTCAAAATGTACCACTTATATAAGGCAAGACAGAATGTCAGTGATAAGGTGAAACTACGCCCCACTGCTATGAATGGCTACACAGAAATTCTAACAAGTAATCTGTAAAGAGACAGCCACAAATTTAGTTGAGTTAATATTCAATGAAAAACACAAATAAATAAATTAAATACAGTACTATATGCAAAAGAGCAGATAAAAGTATACTTAAATTCACTCATGCATCCATTTGATTTCAGGGAGATGTAAGCTGGCCAAAGCTCTGACACTAAGCAGAGATAACTCAAAATGTACCACTTATATAAGGCAAGACATAATGTCAGTGATGAGGAGAAATGACCCCCCCCCCACTGCTATCAATGGCAACACAGAAATTCAATAAGTACTCTTTAGGGAGACAGCCACAACTTCAGTTGAGTTCTTGTTCAGTGAAAAAACAAATAAATAAAGTACAGTACTATATGCAAAAGAGCAGATAAAATTGTACTTATATTCACTTATATGTCTAGTGGATTTCAGGTAGATGTAATTCAGCCAAAGCTCTCATATTAAGCAGAGGTAACTCAAAATGTACCACTTATATAAGGCAAGACAGAATGTCAGTGATGAGGTGAAACTACGCCCCACTGCTATCAATGGCTAAAGAAAAATTCTAACAACTACTCTGTAGAGAGACAGCCACAACTTCATTTGAGATAATATTCAGTGAAAAACAGAAATAAACAAATTAAATACAGTATTATATGCAAAGGAACAGATAAAAGTGTACTTAAATTCACTTAAACGTCCAGTTGATTTCAGGTAGGTGTTAGCCAGTCAAATCTCTGATACTAAGAAAAGATATCTCAAAATGTACCACTTATACAAGGCAAGACTGAATGTCAGTGATGAGGTGAAACTACCCCCCACTGCTATCAATGGTGACAAAGAAATTCAACAAGTACTCTGTAGAGAGACAGCCACAACTTCAATTGAGCTAATATTCAATGCAAAAAAACAAATAAATAAAGTACAGTACTATATGCAAAAGAACAGAAAAAAGTGTACTTAAAATCACTTATATGTCCAGTTGATTTCTGGTAGATGTAATCTGGCCAAAGCTCTGATATTAAGCAGAGATAACTCAAAATGTACTACTTATATAAGACAAGACAGAATGTCAGTGATGAGGTGAAACTTCCTCCCACTGCTATCAGTAGCTACACAATACCTCTAACAAGTACTCTGTAGGGAGACAACCACAACTTCACTTGAGTTAATATTCAATGAAAAACACAAATAAATAAATTAAATACAGTACTATATGCAAAAGAGCAGATAAAAGTGTACTTAAATTCACTTATACATCCAGTTGATTTCAGGTAGATGTTAGCTGGCCAAAGCTCTGATATTAAGCAGAGATAACTCAAAATGTACCACTTATATAAGGCAAGACAGAATGTCAGTGATGAGTTGAAACTACCCCCACTGCTATCAATGGCTACACAGAAATTCTAACAAGTACTCTGTAGAGACACAGCGACAACTTCAGTTGAGTTAATATTCAGTGAGAAATCCAAATAAATAATCTAAATACAGTACTATATGCAAAAGAGCAGATAAAAGTGTACTTAAATTCACTTATATGTCCAGTTGATTTCAGGTAGATGTTAGCCAACAAAAGCTCTGATATTAAGCAGAGATAACTCAAAATGTACCAATTGTATAAGGCAAGACAGAATGTCAGTGATAAGGTGAAACTACCCTCCAGTGCTATGAATGGCTACACAGAAATTCTAACAAGGAATCTGTAAAGAGACAGCCACAACTTTAGTTGAGTTAATGTTCAATGAAAAATACAAATAAATAAATTAAATACAGTACTATATGCAAAAGAGCGGATAAAAGTATACTTAAATTCACTCCTGCATCCATTTGATTTCAGGTAGATGTAAGCTGGCCAAAGCTCTGACATTAAGCAGAGATAACTCAAAATGTACCACTTATATAAGGCAAGACATAATGTCAGTGATGAGGAGAAACGACCCCCCCCCCGATATTAATGGCTACACAGAAATTCAATAAGTACTCTTTAGAGAGACAGCCACAACTTCAGATGAGTTCTTATTCAGGGAAAAAAAACAAATAAATAAAGTACAGTACTATATACAAAAGAGCAGATAAAAGTGTACTTAAATTCACTTATATGTCTAGTTGATTTCAGGTAGATGTAATTCAGCCAAAGCTCTCATATTAAGCAGAGATAACTCAAAATGTACCACTTATACTAGACAAGACAGAATGTCAGTGATGAGGTGATACTACCCCCACTGCTATTAATGGCTACAAAGACATTCTAACAAGTACTCTATAGAGAGACAGCCACAACTTCAGTCGAGTTAATATTCAGTGAAAAACACAAATAAATAGACTAAATGCTGTACTTTATGCAAAAGATCAGATAAAAGTGTACCTAAATTCACTTATACATCCAATTGATTTCAGGTAGATGTTAGCCAGCCAAAGACCAGATATTAAGCAGAGATAACTCAAAATGTACTGCTTATATAAGGCAAGACAGAATGTCAGTGATGAGGTGAAAGTATCCCCCACTAGTATCAATGGCTACACAGAAATTCTAACAAGTACTCTGCAGAGAGTCAGCCACAACTTCAGTTAAGTTAATATTCAGTGAAAAACAAAATAAATTAAATACAGTTCTTTATGTAAAAGAGCAGATAAAAGTGTACATAAATTCACTTATAAGTCCAGTTAATTTCAGGTAGGTGTTAGCCAGTTAAAGCTCTGATACTAAGCAGAGATATGTCAAAATGTACCACTTATATAAGGCAAGACAGAATGTCAGTGATGAGGTGAAACTATCCCCCACTGGTATCAATGGCTACACAGAAATTCTAACAAGTACTCTGCAGAGAGACAGCCACAACTTCAGTTAAGTTAATATTCAGTGAAAAACATAAATAAATAAATTAAATACAGTTCTTTATGTAAAAGAGCAGATAAAAGTGTACATAAATTCACTTATACGTCCAGTTGATTTCAGGTATATGTAAGCCGGCCAACACTCTGATATTAAGCAGAGATAACTCAAAATGTTCCACTTATATAAGGCAAGACAGAATGTCAGGGATAAGGTGAAACTACCCCAGAGTGCTATCAATAGCTACACAGACATTCTAATAAGTACTATGTAGAGAGACAGCCACCACTACAGTTGAGTCAATATTCAGTGAAAAACACAAATAAATAAATTAAGTACAGTACTTTATGTAAAAGACCAGATAAAAGTGTACTTAAATTCCCTTATATGTCCAGTTGGTTTCAGGTAGATGTTAGCCGGCTAAAGCTCTGATATTAAGCAGAGATAACTCAAAATGTACAGCTTATATAAGGCAAGACAGAATGTCAGTGATGAGGTGAAACTACCCCCCCCCCCACTGCTTTGAATGGCTACACAGAAATTCTAAGAAGTCCTCTGTAGAAAAACAGCCACAACTTCAGTTGAGTTAATATTCAGGGAAAAACACAAATAAATAAATTTAATACAGTACTATATGCAAAAGAGCAGATAAAAGTGTACTTAAGTTCACTTATATGTCCACGTGATTTCAAGTAGATTTTAGCCGGCCAAAGCTCTGATATTAAGCAAAGATAACTTAAAATGTACCGCTTATATAAGGCAAGGCAGAATGCCAATGATGAGGTGAAACTGCCCCCCACTGCTATCAATGGCTACAAAGAAATTATTACAAGCACTCTGTAGAGAGACAGCCACAACTTCAGTTGAGTTAATATTCAGTGAAAAACACAAACAAATTAAATACAGTACTATATGAAAAAGAGCAGATAAAAGTCTACTGAAATTCGCTTATACATTCAGTTGATTTCAGGTAGACTTTAGCCGGCCAAAGCTCTGATATTAAGCAGAGATAACTCAAAATGTACAACTTATATGAGGCAAGACAGAATGTCAGTAATGAGGCGAATATACCCCCCACTGCTATCAATGGCTAAATAGAAATTCAAACAAGTACTCTGTAGAGAGACAGCCACAACTTCAGTTGAGTTAATATTCAGTGAAAAACACAAATAAATAAACTAAATGCAGTACTGTATGCAAAAGAGCAGATAAAAGTGTACTTAAATTCAGTTATACGTCCAGTTGATTTCAGATAGATGTTAGCCTGCCAAAGCTCTGATATTAAGAAGAGATAACTCAAAACGTACCTCTTATATAAGGCAAGACAGAATGTCGGTGGTGAGGTGAAACTACCCCCTTCTGCTATCAATGGCTACACAGAAATTCTAACAAGTACTCTGTAGAGAGACAGCCAGAACTTCAGTTGAATTAATATCTATCTATCTTCCTATATGATATATTAATCTCGTTCTTGGTGACTAAACCGTAATGTTCATCTCTATCCAGGATGTCCTTCATCCTCTTAATGTAATCCCACCTATCCATAATAACCACCCCCCCCCCCACCTTTATCGGGTTTCATTACACGCATTTTGTCATTAGTGCTTAAATCATTTAATAATTTATTTTCGGCTATTGTCAAATTATAACTCATTTTCTTGTCATTCTTGAATTCATTTCTTATCTTATTAATAACACACTTTTTAAAATTCAAAATTTCATAATGTAAGAGCGGGTTGTATGTACTGTGCCTAGTTAAAACATTCTCCTTATCTTGAACTGGTCTATCTTTGTATATATGCTTAAAATTCAATTTTCGAGTGAACAACTTGACATCAAGTACTATGTTTTCAATCCTAGGTTTGTTCACAGGTACAAAGGTAAAACATTTTGTGAATAAGTCAAAAAAACTTTGATTAATAGAAATATCAGTGTAGTTAAATGTGTTAAAATTATTGTATGTGCTGATAATGGTGTGCGGTTGTTCCTGAGCATCCGGTATAGATTCAATATTACTAACTCTGTTGTATCTTGATACAGAACTACTGAAAAATCTGCTATCTGTAGACCCTCCCTGTATGCATGTTGTTGCTCATTGTAACCTGTGCATATGATGCTTGCTGGGTCCGATTCCTCAGCCTCTCTGATCTCCTTGGTTCGTCCACTCCTAAAGGGACATTAGTTCTGACATTGTTATCATTTTCCTTTGTATTGGAAAATTGTTCTTGAACATATTGGTTATAATCATGTTCATTATAATCCAGTTGACCCTGCTCCCAATGTCTATCCCTTCCTGCCCCTATATAATAATTATTCCTACTGTATCTGTCCTGATAACGAGTATAGGGAACTTTGTCATACCTATAGTTTTTAACTGTACTTTCACTAAGGTATGCACATCCTTTTCCATATTCATTTAAGTCCCTTTCAAATTTCTTTAATTTTCTATTAATGTTCATATTTGTAGCAGAATCTATATCATGTAAAACTCTAAAATATACATTTTTAAACTCATCTACTAAAAACAATAAATCTGTATTAATTTCACCATACAGTTTATCTATTTCTTTTTTCGTTTGTTCCATTATATCAGTGTTGTGTTTCATCATTACTTTTAACATTGCTAGCCCACAATCATTTAAAATGTCACAGATACTTTGAAAAAACATTTTGTCACCATTAATATTATTTATCAAAGTACCAATTTTCTACAATAAGCGGTTTAAATTTTAATAATAACTTTTTGAAAATCTTACATTTGTCCTTATATGTTAAACCGTTCGCTTGTTCCTTCGGTTTTTCTTTTTCTTTTGAATTAAGTACACATGATTTATTTAGCCACTGGTTAAAATCCATATCCTTGTAAGCATCGATAACGTACAGTTCCATTTTATCTTTTGTTCCATTGTGGTTCAAAGTAGAAGGATTCTGACCATCATTGTTCCTCCTACTAGCGTTACCCAACATAGTCTCTCTCCCTCCCGCCAATGTGTCGCTGGCTTCTCACGTCATCTGGTTAGCCCTGGGGTCCTTCGGGCTACTCTGTGCGCAGGGGATATCATTGGTAGCTCCTGTTTGAAGAATGTCTGTTTGTGAATGGGTTTGTATAACCCTTAATAGTTCATTTAACATAGCGCTGCTGTCCATTGCTGGGTCAGACTCCTCGTATCCGGAAACAACAATAAATTGGCAACTAGTAACCTCACAGTCAAAGGTAGCAACACAACCACAGTAAAAACACAATGCTGCTCCGGAACAATAAAGGCTGTCCTTTTACCATGAACCAACACTGCTGTTGCAGTCACAGGGAAAATAAAGAAAACTCAAAATGTACCACTTATATAAGTCAAGACAAAATTTCAGTGATGAGGTAAAACTACCCCCCCCCACTGCTATCAGTGGCTACACAGAAATTCTAACAAGTACTCTGTAGAGACACAGCGACAACTTCAGTTGAGTTAATATTCAGTGAAAAATCCAAATAAATAATCTAAATACAGTACTATATGCAAAAGAGCAGATAAAATTGTACTTAAATTCAGTTATATGTCCAGTTGATTTCAGGTAGATGTAATTCAGCCAAAGCTGTGATATTAAGCAGAGATAACTCAAAATGTACCACTTATATAAGGCAGGACAGAATGTCAGTGATGAGGGTAAACTACTCCCACTGCTATCAATGGCTACACAGAAATTCTAACAATTAGTCTGTAGAGAGACAGCCACAACTTCAGTTGAATTAATACTCAGTGAAAAACACAAATAAATAAATTAAATACATTACTATATGCAAAAGAGCAGATAAAAGTGTACTTAAATTCAGTTATACGTACACATAATTTCAGGTAGATGTTAGCCAGCCAAAGTCCTGATAATAATCAGAGATAACTCAAAATGTACCACTTGTATAAGGCAAGACATAATGTCAGTGATGAGGTGAAACTACCCCCCACTGCTATCAATGGCTACACATAAATTCTACCAAGTAATCTGTAAAGAGACAGCCACAACTTCAGTTGAGTTAATATTCAGAGAAAAACACAAATACATGAATTAAATGCAGTACTATTGGCAAAAGAGCAGATAAAAGTGGACTTAAATTCACTTATATGTCCAGTTGATTTCAGGTAGATGTTAGCCGGCAAAAGCTCTGAAATTAAGCAGAGATAGCTCAAAATGTACTACTTATATAAGGCAAGACAGAATGTCAGTGATGAGGTGAAACTACCCTCTCCCACTATCAATGGCTACATAGAAATTCTAACAAGTGCTCTGTATAGAGACAGCTACAACTTCAGTTGAGTTAATATTCAGTGAAAAACACAAATAAATAAATTAAATTCAGTACTTTATGCCAAAGAGCAAATAAAAGTGTACTTAAATTCACTTATATGTCCAGTTGATTTAAGGCAGATGTTAGCCGGTGAAAACTCTGATATTATGCATAGATAACTATAATTGTACCACTTATATAAGGCAAAACAGAATGTTAGGGATGAATTGAAACTACATCTCACTGTTATGAATGGCTACACAGAAATTATAAAAAGTATTCTGTAGAGAGACAGCCACAACTTCAGCTGAGTTAATATTCAGTGAAAAACACAAATAAATAAATTAAATACAATACTATATGAAAAAGAGCAGATAAAAGTGTACCTACATTCATTTATAGATGTTAGCCGGCCAAAGCTCTGATATTAAGCAGAGAAAACTCAAAATGTACCACTTATTTAAGGCAAGACAGAATGTCAGTGATGAGGCAAAACAACCCCCTTCTGCTCTCATTGGCTACACAGAAATTCAAACAAGTACTCTGTAGAGAGACAGCCACAACTTCAGTTGAATTAATATTCAGTGAAAAACACAAATAAATAAATTAAATACAGAACTATATGCAAAAGAGCAGATAAAAATGTATCTAAATTCACTTATACATTCAGTTAATTTCAGGTAGATGTTAGCCAGCCAAAGCCCTGATATTAAGCAGACATAACTCAAAATGTACCACTTATATAAGGCAAGACAGAATGTCAGTGATGAGGTGAAACTACCCTCCACTGATACCAATGGCTACACAGACATTCTAACAAGTAGTCTGTAGAGAGACAGCCACAACTTTAGTTAAGTTAATATTCAGTGAAAAACAGAAATAAATTAAATATAGTACTATATGCAAAGCAGCAGATAAAAGTGTACTTACATTCACATATGAATTCAGTTGATTTCAGGCAGATGTTAGCACTCCAAAGCTCTAATATTAACTAGAGATAACTCAAAATGTACCACTTATATAAGGCAAGACAGAATGTCAATGATTAGGTGAAACTACACCCCACTGCTATCAATGGCTACACAGAAATTAAGTACTCTGTAGAGAGACAGCCACAACATCAGTTGAGTTACTATTCAGAGGAAAACACAAATACATGAGTTAAACACAGTACTATATGCAAAAGAGCAAATAAAAGTGGACTTAATTCACTTAAATGTTCAGTTGATTTCATGTAGATGTTAGCCGGCCATAGCTATGATATTAAGCAGAGATAACTCAAAATGTACTACTTATATAAGGTAAGACAGAATGTCAGTGATGAGGTGAAACTACTCCCCACTATCAATGGCTACACAGAAATTCTAACAAGTAATCTGTAGAGAGACAACCACAACTTCAGTTGAGTTAATATTCAGTGAAAAACACAAATACATAAATTAAATACAGTACTTTATGCCAAAGAGCCAATAAAAGTTTATTTAAATTCACTTATACATCAAGTTGATTTAAGTTAGATGTTAGCCGGCAAAAGTTTTGACATTACGCAGAGAAAACTCAAAATGTACCACTTATATAAGGCAAGACAGAATGTCAGGGATGAGGTGAACCTACCTCCCACTGCTATCAATGGCTACACAGAAATTCTAACAAGTACTCTGTAGAGAGAGAGCGACAACATTAGTTGAGTTAATATTCAGTGAAAAAAACAAATAAATAAATTAAATACAGTACTATATGCAAACAGCAGATAAAAGTGTACTTAAATCCACTTATACATCCAGCTGATTTCAGGTAGATGTTAGCCAGCCAAAGCTCTGATATTAAGCAGAGATAACTCAAAATGTACCACTTATATAAGGCAAGACAAAATGTCAGTGATGAGGTGAACTTACTCCCCTCTGCTATCAATGGCTACACAGAAATCCTAACAAGTACTCTGTAGAGAGACAGCCACAAGTTCAGTTGAGTTAATATTTAGTGCAAAAAACAAATAAATAAATTAAAGACAGTACTATATGCAAAACAGTAGATACAAGTTTACTTAACTTCACTTATACGTCCAGATGATTTCAGGTAGATGTTAGCAGGTCAAAGCTCTGATATTAAGCAAGGATAACTCAAAATGTACCACTTATATAAGGCAAGACAGAATTTCACTGATGAGGTGAAACAACTCCCCACTTGCTATCAATGGATACACAGAAATTCTAGCAAGTACTCTGTAGAGAGACAGTCACAACTTCAGTTGAGTTATTAGTCAGTGAAAACACAAATAAATAAATTAAATACAGTACTATATGCAAAAGAGCAGATAAAAGTACACTTAAATTCACTTTTACATCTAGAGTATTTAAGGTAGATGTTAGCCGGCCAAATCTCTAATATTAAGCTGAGATAACTCAAAATGTACCACTTATATATGGCAAGACAAAATGTCAGTGATGAGCGGAATCTACCCCCCACTGCTATCAATGGCTACACAGAAATTCTAACAAATACTCTGTAGAGAGACAGTCACAACTTCAGTTGAGTTATTAGTCAGCGAAAAACACAAATAAAAAAATGAATACAGTACTATATGCAAAAAAGCTGATAAAAGTGTACTTATTTAACTGAAACGTCCAGTTGATTTCAGGTAGATGTTAGCTGGCCAAGCTCTGATATTAAGCAGAGATAACTCAAAATGTACCACTTTTATAAGGCAAGACAGAATGTCAGTCATGAGGTGAAACTACCCCTCACTGCTATCAATGACTACACAGAAATTCTAACAAGTACTCTGTAGAGAGACAGTCACAACTTCAGTTGAGTTAATATTAAGTGAAAAATCACAAATAAATAAATTTAATACAGTATTATATGCAAAAGAGCAGATAAAACTGTACTTAAATTTATTTATAAGTCCAGTTGATGTCAGGTAGATTTTTGCTGGCCAAAGCTCTGATATTAAGTAGAGATAACTCAAAATGTACCACTTATAAAAAGGCAAGACAGAATGTCAGTGATGAGGTTAAACTACTCCCACTGCTATCAATGGCTACACAGAATTTCTAACAAGTAATCTGTAGAGAGACAGCCACAACTTCAGTTGAGTTAATATTCAGTGAAAAACACAAATACATAATTTAAAAACAATACTATAGGCAAAAGAGCAGATAAAAGTGGACATAAATTCACATACATCCAGTTGATTTAAGGTAGATGTTAGCCAGCTAAAGCTCTGATATTACACAGAGATAACTATAAATGTACCACTTATATAAGGCAAGACAGAATGTTAGGGATGAGATGAAACTACCTCCCATGGCTATGAATGGCTACACAGAAATTATAACAAGTACTCTGTAGAGAGAAAGCCACAACTTCAGTTGAGTTAATATTCAGTGAAAAAAAAACAAATAAATAAATTAAATACAGTACTATATGCAAAACAGTAGATAAAAGTTTACTTACCTTCACTTATACGTCCAGTTGATTTCTGGTAGATGTTAGCAGGTCAAAGCTCTGATATTAAGCGTGGATAACTCAAAATGTACCACTTATATAAGGCAAGACAGAATTTCAGTGATAAGGTCAAACAACCCCCCACTTGCTATCAATGACTAACATAACAAGTACTCTGTAGAGAGACAGCCACAACTTCAGTTGAGTTAATATTCAGTGAAAAACACAAATAAATAAATTAAATACAGTGCTATATGCAAAAAAGCAGATAAAAGTGAATTTAAATTCACTTATATGTCCAGTTTATGTTAAGTAAATGTTAGCCGGCCAAAGCTCTGATATTAAGCAGAGATAACTCAAAATGTACTACTTATAAAAGGTGAAACTACCTTCCACTGCTATTAATTGCTACGCAGAAATTGTAACAAGTACTCTGTAGAGAGACAGCCACAACTTCAGTTGAGTTAATAGTCAGTGAAAAATACAAATAAATAAATTAAATACAGTATTATATGCAAAAGCAGATAAAAGTGCACTTAAATTCATTTATACATCCAGAGTATTTAAGGTAGATGTTAGCCAGCCAAAGCTATGATATTAAGTTGAGATAACTCTAAATGTACCACTTATATACGGCAAGACAGAATGTCAGTGATGAGGGGAAACTACCCCCACTGCTATCAATGGCTACACAGAAATTCTAATAAATACTCTATAGAGAGACTGCCTCAACTTCAACTGAGTTAAAATTTAGTGAAAAACACAAATAAATAAATTTGTCACAGTTGTTGTTGTTGTGTCTTTTGGCTTATCCCGGTTAGGGGTCGCCACAGCGGGAACTCCGGTCCGCTAATGTTTGGTAGTGGATTTTTACATGCCAAGTTACCAGCCCTGATGCACAACCTTCAACGAAGGCACACCCATTCACGTATGCCTCCACACAGGAGACGCTCTAGCTGAGAATCAAATGGGACAATGTCTTGCTGTGAGGCGACAATGCTACAGCAGCACCACCACCATGGGTAAATAAATTTATCACAGTATTATATGCAAAAGAGCAGATAAAAGTATACTTAAATTCACTTATACATCCTGTTAATTTCAGGTAGATGTTAGCCAGCCAAAGCCCTGATATTAAGCAGAGATAACTCAAAATGTACCATTTATATAAGGCAAGACAGAATGTCAGTGATGAGGTGAAACATCCCCCCACTGATATCAATGGCTACACAGAAATTCTAACAAATACTCTGTAGAGAGACAGCCACAACTTCAGCTGAGTTAATATTAATTGAAAAACAAAAATAAATAAATTACATACAGTACTATATGCAAAAGAGCAGATAAAAGTATACTTAAGTTCACTTATACATTCAGTTGATTTCAAGTAGATGGCAGCCGGCCAAAGCTCTGATATTAAGCAGAGATCACTCAAAATGTACCACTTATATAAGGCAAGCCAGAATGTCAGTGATGAGGTGAAACATCCCCCACACTGATATCAATGGCTACACAGAAATTCTAACAAATACTCTGTAGAGAGACTGCCACAACTTCATTTGAGTTAATATTCAGTGAAAAACACAAATAGATAAATTAAATACAGTACTATATGCAAAAGAGCAGACAAAAGTATACTTAAATTCACTTAAACGTCCAGTTGATTTAAGGCAGGTGATAGCAGGCCAAAGCACTGATATTAAGCAGAGATAACTCAAAATGTACCACTTTTATAATGCAAGACAGAATGTCAGGGATGAGGTGAAACTACCCCCCCACTGCTATCAATGACTACTCAGAAATTCTAACAAGTACTCTGTAGAGAGTCAGCCACAACTTCCGTTGAGTTAATATTCAGTGAAAAACACAAATAAATTAAATACTGTACTATATGCAAAACAGCAGACAAACTTGTACTTAAATTCACTTATACATCCAGCTGATTTCAGGTAGATGTTAGCTGGCGAAAGCTCTGATATTAAGCAGGGAAAACTCAAACTGTACCACTTATATAAGGCAAGACCGAATGTCAGTGATGAGGTGAAACTACCCCCTACTGCTATCAATGGCTACACAGAAATTCTAAGAAGTACTCTGTAGAGAGACAATCACAACTTCAGTTGAGTTAATATTCAGTGAAAAACACAAATAAATGAATTAAATACAGTACTATATGCAAAAGAGCAGATAAAAGTGTACTTAAATTCATTTATACATCCAGTTGATTTCAGGTAGATGTTAGCCGGCCAGAGCTCTGATATTAAGCGGAGATAAATCAAAATGTACTACTAATATAAGGCAAGAGAGAATATCAGTGATGAGGTGAAACTACCCCGCACTGCTATCAATGGCTAAACAGAAATTCTATTAAGTACTCTGCAGAGAGACAGCCACAACTTTAGTTGAGTTAATATTCAGTGAAAAACACAAATAAATAAATTAAATATGTACTATATGCAAAAGAACAGATACAAGTGTACTTAAATTCATTTATACGTCCTGTTGATTTCAGGCAGATGTTAGCTGACCAAAGCTCAGATATTAAGGAGAGATAACTTAAAATGTACCACTTATATAAGGCAAGACAGAATGTCAGTGATGAGGTGAAACTATCCCCCTACTCCTAGCAATGGCTACACAGAAATTCTAATAAGTAGTCTGTAGAGAGACAGCCACAACTTCAGTTAAGTTAATATTCAGTGAAAAACACAAATAAATTAAATATAGTACTATATGCAATAGAGCAGACAAAAGTGTACTTAAATTCACATATACATCCAGTTGATTTCAGGTAGATATTAACACGCCAAAACTCTAATATTAACTAGAGATAACTCAAAATGTACCACTTATATAAGGCAAGACAGAATGTCAATGATTAGGTGAAACTACCCCCCACTGCTATCAATGGCTACACAGAACACAAACAGGTACTCTGTAGAGAGACAGACACAACTTCAGTTGAGTTGCTATTCAGAGAAAAACACAAATTCATGAATTGAATGCAGTACTATATGCTAAAGAGCAGATAAAAGTGTACTTAAGTTCACTTATATGTCCAGTTAATTTCTGGTCGATGTAATTCGGCAGATGTTAGTTGGCCAAAGCTCTGATATTAAGCAGAGATAACTCAAAATGTACTACTTATATAAGGTAAGACAGAATTTCAGTGATGAGGTGAAACTACTGCCCACTATCAATGCTTACACAGAAATTCTAACAAATAATCTGTAGAGAGACAGCCACAACTTCAGTTGAGTTAATATTCAGTGAAAAACACAAATACATAAATTAAATACAGTACTTTATGCCAAAGCCCAATAAAAGTATATTTAAATTCACTTATACGTCAATCTGATTTAAGGTAGATGTTAGCCGGCTAAAGTTCTGACATTACGCAAAGAAAACTCAAAATGTACCACTTATATAAGGCAAGACACAATGTCAGGCATGAGGTGAAACTACCTCCCACTGCTATGAATGGCTACACAGAAATTATAACAAGTAATCTGTAGAGAGACAGCCACAACGTCAGCTGAGTTAATATTCAGTGAAAAACAAATAAATAAATTAAATATGTACTATATGCAAAAGAGCAGATAAAAGTATACTTAAGTACATTTATACATCCAGTTGATTTCAGGTAGTTGTTAGCTGGCCAATGCTCTGATATTAATCAAAGATAACTCAAAATGTACCACTTATATAAGGCAAGACAGAATGTCAGTGATGAGGTGAACCTACCCCCCACTGCCATCAAAAGTTACACAGAAAGTCTAACAAGTACTCTGTAGAGAGAGAGCCACAACTTTAGCTGAGTTAATATTCAGTGAAAAACACAAATAAATAAATTTAATACAATACTATATGCAAAACAGTAGATAAAAGTTTACTTAAATTCACTTATACGTCCAGTTGATTTCATGTAGATGTTAGCAGGTCAAAGCTCTGTTATTAAGCAGGGATAACTCAAAATGTACCACTTCTAAAAGGCAAGACAGAATTTCAGTGATGAGGTGAAACAACCCCCCATTGCTATCAATGGCTACACTGAAATTCTAACAAGTATTCTGTAGAGAGACAGCTACAACTTCAGTTGAGTTAATATTCAGTGAAAAACACAAATAAATAAACTAAATACAGTACTATGTGCAAAAGAGCAGATGAAAGTGTACTTAAATTCACTAATACAAACAGTTGATTTCAGGTACAGGTTAGCCAGCCAAAGCCCAGACATTAAGCAGAGATAACACAAAATATACCACTTATATAAGGCAAGACAGAATGTCAGTGATGAGATGAAACTGCCCCCACTGCTATCAATGGCTAAATAGAAATTCTAACAAGTACTCTGCAGAGAGATAGCCACAACTTCAGTTAAGTTAATATTCAGTGAAAAACACAAATAAATAAATTAAATACAGCACTTTATGTAAAAGAGCAGATAAAAGTGTACTTAAATTCACTTATATGTCCAGTTGATTTCAGGTAGATGTTAACTGGCCAAAGCTCTGATATTAAGCAGAGATAACTCAAAATGTACTACTTATATAAGGCAAGACAGAATGTCAGTGATGAGGTGAAACTACCCCCCACTGCTATGAATGGCTACACAGAAATTACTCTCTAGAGGGACAGCCACAGCTTCAGTTGAGTTAATATTCAGTGCAAAACACAAATAAATAAATTTCATACAGTATTATATGTGAAAGAGCAGATAAAACTGTACTTAAATTCACTTATACATCCAATTTTTTTTAGGTAGCTGTTAGCCAGCCAAAGCCCTGATATTAAGCAGAGATATCTCAAAATGTTCCACTTATACAAGGCAAGACAGAATGTCAGTGATGAGGTGAATTCCGCCCCTCCACTGCTATCAATGGCTACAGAGAAATTCTAAAATTTACTCTGCAGAGAGACAGCCACAACTTTATTTGAGTAAATATTCAGTGAAAAACACAAATAAATAATTTAAATACAGTACTATATGCGAAAGAGCAGAGAAAAGTGTACTTAAATTCACTTATACGTCCAGTTGATTTCAGGTAGGAGATAGCCAGCCAAAGCTCTGATATTAAACAGAGATATCTCAAAATGTACCCCTTATATAAGGCAAAACAGAATGTCAGTGACGAGGTGAAACTACCCCCCACTGTTATCAATGGCTACACAGAAATTCTAACAAGTACTCTGTAGAGAGACAGCCATAACTTCAGTTGAGTTAATATTTTGTGAAAAACACACATAAATAAATTAAATACAGTACGATATGCAAAAGAGCAGACAAAAGTGTAGTTAAATTCACTTATACATCCAGTTGATTTCAAGTAGATATTAGCCGGCGAAAGCTCTGATATTTAGCAGAGATAACTCCATATGTACCAGTTATATAAGGCAAGATAGAATGTCAGTGATGAGGTGAACCTACCCCAGTGCTATCAATAGCGACACAGAAATTCTTACAAGTACTCTGTAGAGAGACAGCCACAACTTCAGTTGAGTTAATATTCAGTGAAAAACACAAATAAATGAATTGAATACAGTATTAAATGCGAAAGAGAAGATAAAAGTGTGCTTAAATTCATTTACACGTCCAGTTTTTTCAGGTAGATGTTAGCCGTACAAAGCTCTGATATTAAGCAGAGATAACTCAAAATGTACCACTTATATAAGGCAAGACAGAATGTCAGTGATGAGGTGAAACTACCCCCAACTGCTATGAATGGCTACACAGAAATTCTAACAAGTACTCTGTAGACAGACAGCCACAACTTCAGTTGAGTTAATATTCAGTGAAAAACACAAATAAATAAATTAAATACAGTACAATATGCAAAAGAGCAGATGAAAGTGTACTTAAATTGACTTATACATCCAGTTGATTTCAGGTAGGTGATAGCCAGCCAAAGCTCTGATATTAAGCAGAGATATCTCAAACTGTACCACTTATATAAGGCAAGACAAAATGTCAGTGATGAGGTGAAATTACCCCCCACTGTTATCAATGGCTACACATAAATTCTAGGAAGTACTCTGTAGAGAGACAGCCACAACTTCAGTTGAGTTAATATTCAGTGAAAAACACAAATAAATACATTAAATACAGTACGATAAGCAAAAGAGCAGATAAGAGTGTCCTTAAATTCACTTTTTACGTCCTGTTGATTTCACGTAGGTGTTAGTCAGACAAAGCTCTGATATTAAACTGAGATAACTCAAAATGTACCACTTATATAAGGCAAGACAGAATGTCAGTGATGAGGTGAAACTGCCCCCACTGCTCTCAATGGCTACACAGAAATTTTAACAAGTACTCTGTAGGGAGACAGCCACAACTTCAGTTGAGTTAATATTCAGTGAAAAATACAAATAAATAAATAAATTAAATACAGTACAATATGCCAAAGAGCAGAAAAAAGTGTTCTTAAATGCAGTGATACATCCAATTGATTTCAGGTAGATTTTAGCTGGCCAAAGCTTTGGTATTAAGAAGAGATAACTCAAAATGTACCCCTTATATAAGGCAAGACAAAATTTCAATACTGAGGTGAAACTACCCCCCACTGCTTTCAATGGCCAAACAGAAATTCTAACAAGTACTCTGTAGAGAGCCAGCCACAACTTCTGTTGAGTTAATATTCGGTGAAAAACACAAATAAATAAATTAAATACAGTACTATATTTAAAAGACCAGATAAAAGTGTACTTAAATTCACGTATACGTCCAGTTGAGTTCAGGTAGATGTTAGCCGGCCAAAGCTCTGATATTAAGCAGAGATAACTCAAAATGTACCACTTATATAAGGCAAGACAGAATGTCAGTGATGAGGTGAAACTACCCCCACTGCTATCAATTGCTACACAGAAATTCTAACAAGTACTCTGGAGAGAGACAACCACAACTTCAGTTGAGTTAATATTCAGTGAAAAACACAAATAATTAAATTAAATACAATACTATATGCAAAAGAGCAGATATAAGTGTACTTAAATAATTCACTTGTACATCCAGTTGATTTCAGGTAGATGTTTGCTGGCCAAAGCTCTGATATTAAGCAGAGATGACTCAAAATGTACCACTTATATAAGGCAAGACAGAATGTCAGTGATGAGGTGAAATGATCCCCCACTGCTATCAATGGCTACACAGAAATTCTAACAAGTACTCTGTAGAGAGACAGCCACAACTTCAGTTGGGTTAATATTCAGTGAAAAACACAAATAAATAAATTAAATCAGTACTATATGCAAAAGAGCAGATAAAAGTGTACTTAAATTCACTTATATGTCCAGTTGATTCCAGGTAGATGTTAGCTGGCCAAAGCTCTGATATTAGGCAGAAATAACTCAAAATGTACCTCTTATGTAAGGCAAGACAGAATGTCAGTGATGAGGTGAAACTACCCCCCCCCCACTGCTATCAATGGCTACACAGAATTTCTAACAAGTAATCTGCAGAGAGACAGCCACAACTTCAGTTGAGTTAATATTCAGTGAAAAACACAAATAAATAAATGAAATACAGTACTATATGTAAAAGAGCAGATAAAAGTGTACTTAAATTCACTTGTACGTCCAGTTAATTTCAGGTAAATGTTATGTGGCCAAAGCTCTGATATTAAGCAGAGATAACTCAAAATGTACCATATCCTTTTTCCCACTGTAGTGCAAGCTTGGAGTTGGTATATTCAAGTAGCTGGGTTGTGGGAGGTGCAGGGGGGCTGCAAAACCATGTTTTTTGGGGTTTTTTGCAGATTCAGTGAATCGGCTTTCGCAAAAGTGCACTTTCGCTGAAGGCAGGTCGTACTTTTGTTAATCAAAGTAATGTAGCAATATATATATATATATATATATGTGTGTGTGTGTGTGTGTGTGTGTGTGTGTGTGTGTATATATATATATATATATATATATATATATATATATGTATAAATATTAGGCTTGTGATTTTTATGCCCTTCTGTGGGGAAAGTGGGCATTTGACACTTTGTTCACTCATAAATGTGCCAACTGAATTGACTTAATGGAGTGCACCACAAAGAACTGACTGTATAGTACTATGTCTGCTTACGTTAGCTTAATTCTAGCTGACAGAGCAGTAAGTTATACTACCCTATATCTTTATTTTGACTTTCCTGAATGAATCAGAAACCTAGACCATGTTAAGACATCTGCAATTATTTGTCAAGTTTTATTTGCTTATTGGCCAGTGTAAGGTACGCTTGATTAGCTGTTGTGAATATTCAGAGATAATGTAGAAGTAACAGTTTTACAGAAGCCTAATGTGACATAAATAACATTTGTCTATCTGATTATCTGCTGCAGAAGTAGGCTGCCCACCTCATCTTTTCCTGTGCCATCCTTTCTAAATATTAACTACTCTTGGTTGATTTCAACATTCTTGATGTCTTTTTTGACATAAGTTTAGGATATACTTAAAACGGGGAGCAAACACGCCCTGCTTCCCAACAACTGCCTCATGTACACAGACAAGCCTCTCCTCTTACCTCCCAACACTCAGACATGTGAGAGATGTGCCTATATCTCCAAATTGGAAGCCATGCACTCTCCAGCTATGGCCAGAATAGCTAGTTAATAGGAGAAGGTCAACACCTGCACCACACCACATGGAACACATAGTCCTCCAGAACAACTACCATCACAGCCCTCACATAAAAACACAAACCACACACCCACCTTCAAGGAGGATCTCAATAGAAATCTACCCAAACAGCAGAGGCCACCAAGGCAGAAATGCACTCCACCACCACAACACAGCACAAACCACAAAACACATACCTCACCTACACAGTGTGTCCCTCAGCCTAAGCCCCTAAGGCAAAATAATAATTATTAAATTATAGGTGACTCAATAGTGAGGTACACTGATGTCCCACTCACTAGGTTGAATAAGGAGAAGGTAACAGTCAGCTGTCTATCCGACACATAACACAGGCACTCTGGTTACTCCACAACAAGTACAAGTATGACTCTGTAATTGTCCATGTGAGATACACCTTCTTGGACTACATGAAAAGAGACAGATTCAGTGCCATCTTTACCCCTCCCCCCCCAAAGGACCAATCTCAATACTGGAAGAATGCCAGGCACCCAACATTACTGCAGCAAATGTTAAAGTTGCATTGTCTAAGGCCAAGAATACAGCTTCCATGGGACCCAACAATATCCCTGGCTGTGTTCTACATGAATTACAAAGTGAACTGGCACCACATCTGTGTGCTCTGTTCACTCACAGCCTCACCTCAGGCTTTGTCCCTACCAAATGGCGCACTGCTACAGTCATCCCTCTCCATAAAGGAGGAGCAACTACAGACTCTCCATTAGCCTGATGAGTCTGATATGTAAGGCTATGGCACGCATCATCATGGTCCTAATTAACAAAGATATAGGGAATCTGCAAAGTGCAAACTCTATATCCTATGCAATTTGGTTTTGTGAAAGGTAGATCATGCCTGCTCAACCTAGTTGACTTCATCGAGTCAGTCACCAGAGCTGTGGATGAAGGTAAGGCAGTTCATACAGCCTACCTCAATCTGGCCAGGCCTTTGATACCATTCCTCACTCAGGAATTATTGATAAACTCAGCAAACTAGGCATCAACCCCTATATTGTTAGGTGAGTTGCAAATTGGCTCACAGATAGAACCCACAGTTTGAAATTAGCAGACTCCAAGTCAGACTGCCAACCAATCATGAGTGGAGTCCCCCAGGGATCGGTCCTGGGTTCTCTCTTGTTTGGCATCTACTTCTCAGAAGTCCAGACCAACATGGAGGGACTCTGGCTGAAAAAATTCACAGACAACTGCAAGCTGGGAACCATTATTAAATCCCCAAGTGATGCAGACATCCTTCAGAAAGGTCTCACTGAGACCAATGACTGGTGTCAAAACCATGGCCTTAATGCCAAATAATGTGTCGTCATCCCCTTTGGGGAAAACTCAGTTCCCACTAATTACCACATCGATGGGAGCCCACTGAACACTGAAGGCATTATAAGAGATCTGGGGACACAGGATGACAGCAACCTCTCCTTCGACCACCACATTGCCACTGTGATAAGAAAGTCCTCATATGTAACACATCTCATTACCAAGGGTTTTGCATTCAGGAAGAAAGAGGTCATCATATCTCTCTACTCTTCCCTCATTAGACCAATCGTTGAGTACAATGCACCATTTGGCATGTACCTCATTAGACACCAGCAACAGCTGGAGAGGCCACAAAAGTACCTCACAAAGAGGATCCTAGGCCTTAAACACATGTCCTACATGGACAGACTCAGAAAGCTCCAGCTATCCTCTGTCTCATATCGTCTTCTAAGAGACGATCTCTGCTTGACTTACAAAGCCATATCTGACCCAGCTCTGTTAGAAATGCTACATCTAAATAAATCCCAATCCCTCTTCACCACACACTCCAGAGACCTCAACCTCATTACCACAATCAATAGAACTTGCTGCAGGGACAGGTTCATAACCCAGAGACTACCCATGCTCTGGAATAGACTTCCCATACATGTCAAGTAGAACACCTCACTAGCCCTCTTCAAGTTAAATCTTGATCTGTGGATGGGAAATAGAAAGTTCACCCCGGGAATCACTCCAGTGGCTCTACTTGATAGAGGCACTGGGAACTAATGATGGGTGGCACAATGTCAGGGCACTTCTATGGGCTAGACTTGTAAAGACCTAAGGGCCATTAGCCTAGTACACACCTATGAACCTATAAGAAATGCTTCAAATTTGTAAAGAGTGAGTTTTAGAGTCCTTTGTGTTTTGTTTGAATCACTGGTGACTTTTTTGTTAAATAGCAGGGTTTATACAATTTAGTCAACTTCTGATTCAGATTAAGGTCACTTATTCAAACAGAACCTGTAGTGCATATTTTGGTTAAAATTCTAACAATTGTATACATTATAGTTCTCACTATATAGCACACCCAAAGTTTAGGACTATACATAGTGAATTTAACATGGTGATGTATTTCTGACTTGAAAAAACATCCCATGTACTATACCATAACCTTAAGCATTTTACAGAAAAATTCCTTTAACCTGAACTGGACATGGTAAAGTAATAGAAGTTTTGAAGTTTGTAGCTATAATTAAGCATCTGAATTCATGAAAAGAGACTTATCCATGAGCTAGGTCATTTAAAAGTTTGTTTTGGCTGAGTATCATTCATACGCTGGACAGGGTCTTAATTTTGCCTTCCTCCATTCCTGCCCTCCTCTAGGCACATTCATTTTATATACTTCTTCCGTGACCTCAGATGCTTTGGACTTTAGTTACTATGCAGACTGCTGCTACTCACCATGAATAAATGGAATACATTACAGCCGTAGAATAAAACAAACTGTATTAATCATAGATGCTGACCACAGTATCCCTTGTGACTAAAGAACACAATGACAGTCACTGACTGACCACAGTATCCCTTGCGAATAAAGAACACAATGATGGTCACTCACTGACCACAGTATCCCTTGTGAATAAAGAACACAATGATGGTCACTGACTGACCACAGTATCCCTTGTGAATAAAGAACACAATGATGGTCACTGACTGACCACAGTATCCCTTGCGAATAAAGAACACAATGATGGTCACTGCAGTCAGTAACTACTGATTCTAGCATCAAAGTTCTGTTGTACTATTAACTTTCATTATGGGACTTTATCTCAGCTTCATGTTACCCCTGAAGTAGATAAAAGGGACAACTATCACAATATGCTAAAGTTTGGAGACATGAACTTAATGTATTATATAGGAGGAGGTGGAGGATGTAGACATGAACTTAATGTATTATATAGGAGGAGGTGGAGGATGTAGACATGAACTTAATGTATTATATAGGAGGAGGTGGAGGATGTAGACATGAACTTAATGTATTATATAGCAGGAGATGGAGGCGAGCAATTAAGTAGAAAATGAGGAACCGCTCGCTACATTCACACCTAACAGCTATGGGATGGCCTACTTCTAACAGCCTACCTACATCTTTAGATTCCTGAGTATTTTCTTAAAAATCAACTTAACTGTAAATAAATGTTAAGAAATACTAACACCAATTTTATTCAGTAAAAAGTCTTATTTACAGTGAAAATGGTCAATGCAGTCACATTCTCTTGAAAAATATTGTAAAACAAACAACTGTTTAGGTTTCTCTAAACCTTCACAATGTTTTATGTCACAGAAAAGTGCAGCCTACAGATATAGTGTTACAACACTTTTGTACTGTTGTATTTGAGCTTTAACATGCCAGTAAGAAATTTTAGGCGGTTTATCTCTTCTTTCAGATGTTACGGAATTAAGAAAATGATTAACATTTGCAAAATGTAACAATGCAAAAGGCTGAATGCCACTAATGCTGTACAAGCCACTGTCAGAGAAATATGTATTTATGTATATGTCTAATGCTTATTAGAAGCTAAAAGAATTAACACGTTTTCATTCTATTTTATATGCAGCTTAATTCTGTGTGAAATTATAAGATGCTTTTTGAAACTGCAGTATGCTTTCTGAAAACTGCAAGATGACCCCTGACCTAGTAATTGCTAGCACAGCAAAATTCATGTTTATGCCTTTTGGAAATGTACTGAGAAGCAGGTGATTATCTGCTAGGTCAGGAAATAATAAAATGAAACAATGCTATATTCTGTAATGTTATGATTTTGAACAATCAGCTCTGTTCGTGTTATGAGAACATGCACAGCTGCGGAAGAATAAGAAATACATAACACAAATGACTGCTTGAAGAATCTGTACTTGCTTTGTGCTTGAATTAGCTGTAGTACCTTGAATAGACACATAACATAGGGGGAAACTGTATCTAACCGGTGGTCACCAAGGCCACGTTGTTTTTCTTAGGAAGTTTTTCATAAAATTGATAGTGCAAACAGAAAATTATGGATAAACAACTACTATGTAGTGATGATGTTAAAACTTGTGATCTGCTACGTCAGCTTGGTAGGCAATGTCTTGTTAGAAAGTGTATAAAGATGAATTCACTTCCTGATTTTAGTTAGACAAACTCTGTATTAGCACGTTTTTGTCTCCTTGCTGCAAGATTAAAGTGCCTTAACCTGAACCTACCATGTATTGATCATTTTTAAAGTATATTTTTCCTTTGACAGATTGGTCCTTCGAGCCGGATATGAACCAGTGACCTAAGGATACTTTTGTAGTGCGACCAGAGGGTGAAACATTTTATTGGTACAGCCAGGACTTGGTTACAACTGGTCCAGGGGCAGTAACCGAAGAACTGATGAACGTAGCCATCAGTAAATCCCCCTCCCTTGACACTGATAAACAGCATTTGTTGCATTGCACTCTATATTACTGTAGCAAACCAGGACCTGATAAAGAATATGAGCAAGAACTGTTTAGAAACCATGCTAACAGATTAGTATTACGAAATCTGTACTGGGACACAGAAGGAAACAGTGTAGTAAGCTGTTCATTGCCCCAGGAATTCCTAGCACTTTACAAATCTAATCGATTACCACATGTGAGTTTGACTAAAGATAGAAACGTGAAGTGGGCAGACCTAGGAAAAAAAGTCACAAGGTGGGAAAAACAGACAGAGATAAAACTTTCAGAACAGGGAGTACAAAAGCAGAAGTTGAATTGGATAACACAGACACACCCAGCTGTACACTTGCAGGCAAGTGAGGACAGCTGAGTAGCACTCTTACTAGAAGAAGAGGAAAAAGCCTTACGAGACATACCAGAGACTTTCTGGTCAACAGGAAAATCAGATGTAGGACTTATTCGTACAGCAGGACCAGTCACTACCACACCAAAGTCAGCATTTAGACCTCAAAAGAGACAGTATCCCTTGAGAAAGGATGCAGAAGTAGGAATCAAACCTATAATAGCAGCCTTACTTAAGGAAGGAGTATTGATAGAATCCCCCGATTCACCATGTAATACACCTTTATTTCCTGTTAGGAAAGCAAATGGAGAATGGCATATGGTCCAAGATTTACAAGCTGTAAATGAAGCAGTTATACCTAGGGCACCTACGGTGCCAGATCCACACACCTTATTAAATGATTTAAAACCGCAACAAAAGTATTTTTCTGTGGTAGATATCAGCAATGCATTTTTCTCAATACTGATACACCCTGACAGCCAACATTGGTTTGCATTTACATTTCAGGGGAAAAGGTATACATATACGCGACTACCGCAGGGATATTGTGAGAGTCCAACAATATTTGGAAGTGGCAAGTAACCTGGCGGGATTTATCCCACCGAAAAGCAGCCAGATTTTACTTTATGTGTCTTTATGTGGCAGCCCCCACCCAGCAAGAATGCAGAGAAGATACCATAGCATTACTACAAGTTTTAGCTACTCAAGGACACAAGGTAAACAAAAATAAACTGCAACTATGGAAAAAACAGGTCAAATACCTGGGATATGTAATATCCAAAGAGGGCAGAATATTAGATGAAGACAGAGAAACAGCAATATTACAAGCACCTAATCCAACTACCAAGAAGGAAATGATGTCCTTCCTAGGTACTACTAATTTTTGTCGGAGTTGGATTCCAAACTATGCCTTGGAATCTGCTCCACTGACCAACTTGATATTCAAAAAGCCTATGGCAGCACAAGATTTATTACAGTGGACACCAGAAGCAGAATCAGCTTTCTGCAAATTGAAACAACTGATAGCGTCCTCATTAGTTTTAGGATTACCAAACTATCATAAACAATTTTTCCAAACTGTAGATTGTAAGCAGGGTTATATGACATCAGTGTTAACACAGCAGCATGGGGACAAACAACGCCCCATAGCTTACTATTCATCACACTAGACACAGTGGCGCGATCCCTGCCCCACTGTGTACAAGCAGTAGTCGCAGCTGCAATGGCAGTGCAGGCTTCAGCCTCAGTAGTGTTATTCCACCCTCTCACATTGAGAGTGCCTCATGCAGTCACGATTATTTTACTGCAAGAAAAAGTAGCATATCTTTCTCCTGCTAGACATCTTTCCTGTATGACTATACTGTTGAGCCAACCTCATATGACAATTGAATGATGCACAACTTTGAATCCGTCAACCTTGCTCCCAACCCCTGCAGATGACAAACCACACTGCTGCCTGCAGGAGATTGAGCAAAAGACACTACCTAGAAAAGATCTCACGGATATTCCCTTGGATGATGCCGAGGTGACATACTATGTGGACGGCTCATGTTGGAAGGTGTCCTACAGGACAGAATCTAGTGGGGTATGCAGTAGTTTCTGATACTGAGATTTTAAAAGCAAAGTCTTTACCGCACAACTTATCTGCACAAGCAGCAGAACTGATTGCTTTAACAAGGGCATGTACCTTGGCAAAGGGTAAACGAGTGAACATTTTTACTGACAGCCAGTATGCTTTACTACTGTACATGTTTTTGCACAGCAGTGGAAAAATAGAGGAATGATAACATCTACTGGTAAACCAATTAATCATGTACAATTTATTTTAGATTTGTTAGACTCTATTCAGTTACCTCAGAAAGTAGCTATTTGTAAATGTGTAGCTCATACCAAACAACAGGATAGAATTTCAAAAGGTAATGCGAGGGCTGATACAGCTCAAAACAAGCAGCTTCAGCTTCAGAAGTATTTCTTTTGAGTGAGGAATTACAACCATCTGAGATTTTAGACTTAGAAATGTTAAAAACAATGCAGACACTTACTACAAATGTAGAAAAACAAAAATGGATAAAAAAGAGGAGCAATTCTTGAGAAGGGGCTGTACATCTCCAAAGAGAGAAAAATTATTTTACCATCTAACTTGTTTAGATATGGAGCTTTGTTGAGCCATGGGCAGTGCCATGTCTCAACAGGGGGGATGGTACAGTTAGTGAATTGAGTGTTTACAACGTATGGATTTACAAACTACAGAAAAAAATTTTGTGCAGCATGCCATGTTTGTAACAAGCATCATGCACAAGGGGCATTGAAGCCTAAGCAAGGGAGTTTCCCTACACCACCGTATCCATTCCATACTATCTGTATGGATTTTATAGAGTTGAACAAATGTGAAAATAAGAAGTACTGCCTTGTCATTATAGATATATTTTCCAAATGGGTGGAAGCTTTTCCAACTAAAAATCCAGATGCAGCTACTGTTGCAAAAGTCTTCGTTAAAGAAATTATTCCTAGATTTGGCATACCGGAAAAGATTTATAGTGACAATGGCACACACTTTGTAAATCAAACTATACAACAACTGAGCCATTATTTTGGGATTTCTCTGAAAAAACATTGTGCATACCACCCCCAATCTGCAGGATTATTAGAGAGGCATAATGGAGTTTTGAAAAATAAGCTTAGGAAATTGATTAGTGAGACACAAAAGAACTGGGTGAACTGTCTGCCTCTGGCACTGTTGAGTATGAGAACTGTTCCAAATGTGAAAGGGTTAACTCCTTTTGAAATTCTGTTTGGGAGGGCATATTATACACCTCAGTGGAAACCTCTCATGCCTGCAGACCAGGAGGCTGAGAGTTCACTTGCAGAGTATATGAGGCGATTTTTGAATAACAAACTTTTGCAGTTAAACTCTGTTTCAGATAAAGAACAAGCCAGACCATCGGAAGCAGCAATAGTCCCAGGCACGTGGGTCTGGGTGAAAGTCGTGAAGAAAAAGAATTGGAGTTCTCCGAAGTGGGAAGAACCGTACCAGGTGCTACTGTCAACACCCACTGCAGTCAAGATCGTAGAGTGAGCGTCCTGGATTCATCTGACATGGTAAATTAGTTAAGAACTTTGAACTGGACAAAAACCTTGTTACTGTTGTACAACGAGAACAAAATGACCAGGTATAGAGTAAACAGAGATGCAAAACAACCTCAGAAAATTTGCATGATTATTCTGATAGCTATACTGATAACAATGATCTTTTTGCTGTGGCCTTTCCTTTTCCCAGCCACATGAGTTGAACTGAACAAACATGATTCATTACTCATAGACTGGCATCCAAACTTTAACACTTATCAAGCAATTAAATATGTGTATGCTGAGACTTTTAATGTTTCGAACTGCTGGATTTGCACAGCTATACCAACAGCATACGGGGGATTATTGATGACTGCTGTCCCACTAGGGGTCAATTAGACCTGGGAAAACTTGATTTTTGATACTACACCCGTGAAATCACAAGACAAAATAGCATTGTACCTACCTGTTACACAAAAAGGGATTGTATGTTTTTATAAAAATGACACTATTTAGGTGGGTTGGAGCAATTGCAATGTGACTGTTTCTTATAAATGTTATATTAAGGCTAATAAGGAAGAGACTATCTGTGATACAAACTATGATTCATATTTTGAAAAAAATGAAGAGAACTGTTAGTGAAATACAGCATAATCCTGTTCTTTTGAAGCAACTTTCTATTATTGACAAGAAAATGTTTCATGCAGGGCGAGCATATATCAATACTAAAGTAGAGAATTGTTATTTTGTTTGTGGGAAAAAAGCATATAAATGGCTACTTGAGAATTGGTCCGGCAGTTGTTTTTTTGGTTACCTGGTTCCGACCATATGACACACTGCACCTTTGACTCAGGGAAAAATTTGAAATGTCAGAGAAGTCAGCAATAAACCTAGAAGTCTAATCAAGAGACCCGAGAATCCAGTGGGATGAATCCGAAGCAGGGTGGAGAAACCATAACTCCATGAAAAACAAAGATAAACTGACACACATGGACTTGAGTGACACCATTATATCATGGGCAGGCATAGCACCTGCATATGGCGCAGTGAAATCAATTTGGGAGCTGAGAAAACGGTCCAAACTTCTCGAAGTTATGAGCAATGCAACTTTTTCCACTCTCGAATTAGTGACTGATGAACTAAATGCTATGAGAACTGTGGTACTTCAAAACCGCATGGCTCTTGACTTCACCCTAGCGGCAAGAGGTGGTACGTGTGCTTTAATCAAAGAAGAATGCTGTTCGTATATTCCTGACAACCAGCACAAGATAAACGACCATCTTGAGGTGATCCAGCAAGTGTCGACCATGACCAAACCAGGCCCAAACCTGATGGATTTTTTTCCAGAATTTGTTTGGGGGGTGGGGTTCCATCCTAATGAACATCCTGATTGCCATTTGTGTGGGATTACTCCTATTAGGAGCATGCATTTGTTGTGGTATTCCCTGCATGAAAAAGTTAATCAAAGATTTTATAGATATGTCAGTTTCTGAGACTTTGTATCAAAGTACTGAAATTGAAGAGTTGTTGAAAACTGAAATGCTTTCATAAGTCTAAACTACATGACTCTCTTAACTGCAAATCCGGAATGGAAGAGGTTAGGAGAAGAAGTAAACTGTTTATGATTTTGAAAATAGAATAAAAAGTATTAACAGGGGGGAAATGCCAGAGAAATATGTATTTATGTATATGTCTAATGCTTATTAGAAGCTAAAAGAATTAACACGTTTTCATTCTATTTTATATGCATCTTAATTCTGTGTGAAATTATAAGATGCTTTTTGAAACTGCAGTATGCTTTCTGAAAACTGCAAGATGCCCCCTGACCTAGTAATTGCTAGCACAGCAAAATTCATGTTTACGCCTTTTGGAAATGTACTGAGAAGCAGGTGATTATCTGCTAGGTCAGGAAATAATAAAATGAAACAATGCTATAATGTTATGATTTTGAACAATCAGCGCTGTTCGTGTTATGAGAGCATGCACAGCTGCAGAAGAATAAGAGATACATAACACAAAGGACTGCTTGAAGAATCTGTACTTGCTTTGTGCTTGAATTAGCTGTAGTACCTTGAATAGAAACATAACATAGGGGGAAACTGTATCTAACCGGTGGTCACCAAGGCCACGTTTTCTTAGGAAGTTTTTCATAAAATTGATAGCGCAAGCAATGGGTTGCTAAATGGCTTACTGATAGAACCCACACTGTAAAAGTAGCCGACTCCAAATCCAGCTCCAGACAAGTGACAAGTGGAGTACCTCAGGGTTCAGTCCTGGGGCCGCTCTTGTTTGGCATCTACTTCTCTGAAGTACAGGTCAACACTAAGGGACTCTGGCTAACAAAGTTTGCAGATGACTGCAAACTGGGAGCCATTATTGAATCCCCAAATTATGTGGATAGTCTACAAAAGGGCCTTACAGAAACAGATGCTTGGCGCCAGAGCCATGGGCTCAAGCTCAATGCCAAGAAATGTATTGTTACCCCTTTGGGAAAAAAACATGTATCCATGAATTACCATATAGGTGGCAGTACACTAAACTCAGAAAGTGTGATAAGAGACTTAGGGACACAGGTGGACAGTGGTCTCACCTTCGATAACCACATCGCCACAACAGTCAGGAAATCCTTCTATGTGGCACACCTCATCACGAAGGGCTTTTCATCCAGAAAAAAGGAGGTCATTGTCCCACTGTACTCATCCCTCATTAGACCCATTATAGAATACAACGCCCCATTTGGTATGTACCTCTCAAGACATCTGCAACTACTGGAAAGGCCTCAGAAATACCTCACTAAAAGAATCACAGGCCTAAAGCAGATGCCCTACGCTGACCACCTTAAAAAAACTCCAGCTATACTCTGTCACATATCGTCTACTCAGAGGCGATCTCTGCTTAACATACAAGGCCATGTCAAACCCAGAGCTGTTGGACATGCTACATTTAAAGAAATCCCAATCCCTCAGAGCTACACGCTCCAGGGATCTAAACCTTGTCATCACAATAAACAAAACATGCTGGAGGGATAGGTTCCTGACCCAGAGACTCCCCAGACTCTGGAATAGACTGCCCATACATGTCAAGCAGAGTGCCTCTTTGGACCTCTTCAAGAGGAACCTTGACGATTGGATGGGAGAAAGGAAATTCACCCCAGGGATCACGTCAGTCGTCCTGCTAGACAGGGGTCCAGGAAAGTAAATAATGTGGGAAGAAATAGCCAGGGAATTGTTATGGCTAGGCTTGTATAGGCCCTAGGGCTGATAGCCTAGTACCAACCTATGAACCTATGAACCTATGAATTATGGATAAACAACTACTATGTAATGATGATGTTAAAACTTGTGATCTGCTACGTCAGCTTGGTAGGCAATGTCTTGTTAGAAAGTGTATAAATATGAATTCACTTCCTGATTTTAGTTAGACAAACTCTGTATTAGCACGTTTTTGTCTCCTTGCTGCTAGATTAAAGTGCCTTAACCTGAACCTACCATGTATTGATCATTTTAAAGTATATTTTTCCTTTGACAGCCACAATGCAATCTTCAATGACAATTTTCTTCAACATCATGTAAGGTTTCATCTGACACCATGTAATAGTTTGCAACTTGCTTGGTTTTAGAATTATTAAAGCACCTGTTGAAACACTTCATAGGATCTTCATTACAAGCAAACATCTAGCAGTGTCTCCAATACAGTATATGTGGACAGTGACAATTATTTGTCTGATTTCCACCAATACAGTTGACACCATGCTCCTTTATAGCATGTCGCTACCATAGTTATAAAATATGAAAACAAGTATTAACCAATGCATAATATCTCTACTGAATGACATCCTGGGTTAACAATCATAGCACCATTTTATTTCTAAATGTTGCCTGTTCATATAATGCCTATTATTAATTGTTAATTCACTTAGTTATGGAAGGTGGCTCTAAAAATATTAGAACACTAACATAAGACACTATAAGTGTAAATGGTGGAAAAGAGGAAAATGTGTGAGCAAACTGGAGAAAAAATATATATATATAATGTGTATATATATATATATATATATATATATATATATATATATATATATATATATATATATATGTGTGTGTGTGTGTGTGTGTGTAATATATATATATATATATATATTTATATATATATATGTAATATATATACTCAAAGCATTTGTTAGCTATTTTAATACTCTGCCTATTTACTTTTGGTGGCCTTCCACCATTTCTTACCTAAACACTTTTTTTTACATCTTCCCACACCACCTCTTTCACCAGAGCTATGCATTTTGTCATCTTCCTCCTTAGCCCTTCCTTTAGGTTGTCTCCATTCCCTGTCCAAATAATATTTTCATCTTGCTCTTTATTGAAACTGCTTTACTTTGCACTTCTGGAAAATCAAGCTCCTTATTCGCAAAGCTACCTCTGCTCGTTCTCTCTTTCTCAGTTACTTACCTCTTCAGGTCATAAGGTGCTGATAATGCCAGTAATATCATTTCTGTTATGTCTCTTCCCCTTAACAATTGCATGTCTGTCTGCCCCTGTCACTGCACCTAGAACTCTCACCTTTTGCAGTACACTAAGCCAACAGTTCCATGAATACTCTGCACCTGTCTGAGTGAGTAACACACTATCATCATATTACCTTCTTCATACATAAAGTTCTCTTTCTCCGCCTATTTGATTCAACAAAAGTCACAATCACTGACCTGTTCCTCACACCAGACCTAGTTTTTTTTAAACTATTCACTGATGTACTCAGAAGAACTATTTTGGGGACAGCACATGGGTTTGTGCATGTATCAATAGTAAAAGCCTTAATTCGCTTTCACTTCAAATTTCCAGTTTAATGTAACACTTTCCATTGTTTACTATGTAAGTAAAAAAAAAAAAACAACTCTGCATATTTTGACATTTTTGCTACATTATTTTGCTGCATTTTGTCAGCAAGGAAATAAAACAAATCTTTTACTGTATGTTTTCACAATGGCCCCTCAAATCAATATTGCATCTGATCCTGCAATGCCCAGTGAGGACATTAAAATTAACCAATCATTTCTATAGACCCTCCCACAATTCATGCAGGGGTGAAAGATGAAATGAAAGTGATTAAAGTTGTCACAATCTTTCATGAACATAAATTAGCAGTAGTTTATGATATATTAGCTATACACACAGTAGCACCGGATGAATACAAGGGGCCTTTAGGGGCCCATAGTAAGAAACTGAATGAGATATAAAGCATATAACTTTGCTGTAGACCTTAAAGTGAATGCTATAGGGAGAAATAATCATGCTTGCAAAAATAACCCCTGAAAAACAGACATAGATTCACAAGTTTATAGCTGCTTTCTGATCTGTGAGAATCTTAAGCTTAGCCTTACTTTCCTATGGTAGTTTTTAGCTATTTTTGTGTATGAATAAACTAGAGGCAGGCAGAAGAAAGATATGTCAGGTCATGTACTTGTTGCTCCTATCCATGTGGGACATGTGAAAAACCAGGGTTGGCATAATGGTTAAGGTGATTACCTCACAGACAGAAGATACAGTGCTTAATTCTCACTAAGGGAAATTGGGTAGGCTTAAAATTGTCCACAAGGGCAGCTAGCCTACCACTTAACTATGTAAAGACAGAAATTACTGATCTCTCCGAATGTGCATCTGAATATGTCTCAGGCATTCTACCTTCACCAAGGATAATGCCACAGTATGAACAAAAGATGACTGATTTCAATAATTGTCAATTTCTGATGGCTTTCCAGGGGATTTAATATTTGTCAGCGTAGGAGGATCTGGTTAATAAATCACATTGCTTTGCAAAGGATGGTCTGCACCTGTCTTCCCAGGCTTCTGAATATTGGCTTAAACTTCATCCACCCTCTTACTGCCTTTCTTAGGTAATGCCAACTCGACAAAATTAATGACATAGCAAATAAAATGCAGAAACATTTTAAAGTGATACTTCTCAATGATAGGAGCCTAAGCAAAAAACTCTACACCCTACAAGCTCTCCTCTCCCATATAGACATCCATGCCATTCTCAAGACATGGTTTAAATCCACACAAAGTACACTGGCAGTACAAGGCTTCAGTGCCTTCTGGACATTTAGGCCATCAGCTGCACTAACGGGGACAAAAGGTGGAGGAGCCTTGATCTACATTAGCAACAAACATAACTCTGTGTTGGTTAAACAGGATGATGGCCTCAAGTTTATCCATGTGCAGATCACCATAGACTCTAGGTTGGTTAAACAGGATGATGGCCTCGAGTTTATCCATGTGCAGATCACCCTAGACTCTAGGTTGGTTAAACAGGATGATGGCCTCGAGTTTATCCATGTGCAGATCACCATAGACTCTGTGTTGGTTAAACAGGATGATGGCCTCGAGTTTATCCATGTGCAGATCACCATAGACTCTAGGTTGGTTAAACAGGATGATGGCCTCGAGTTTATCCATGTGCAGATCACCATAGACTCTAGGTTGGTTAAACAGAATGATGGCCTCGAGTTTATCCATGTGCAGATCACCCTAGACTCTAGGTTGGTTAAACAGGATGATGGCCTCGAGTTTATCCATGTGCAGATCACCATAGACTCTGTGTTGGTTAAACAGGATGATGGCCTCTAGTTTATCCATGTGCAGATCACCATAGACTCTAGGTTGGTTAAACAGGATGATGGCCTCGAGTTTATCCATGTGCAGATCACCATAAACTCTGTGTTGGTTAAACAGGAAGATGGCCTTGAGTTTATCCATGTGCAGATCACCATAGACTCTAGGTTGGTTAAACAGGATGATGGCCTCGAGTTTATCCACATACAAATCGCCATAGGAAAAGTCCAACACCATATAGGTTACCCTTATGTCCAAAGAATCTGATAGTACATACCCAGACCTACTGAAGACACTCACCATTAAACCAAACTTTAATTACCTTTCTATAGAATGGGAAATATACACTGCCTCAAATATGCAGGCACAGTTCCTGGACTTTATTAACACAAATACCCTTGATCTGGTTGTTATATATTTATACTACTTGTCTGATGTGCTCTGTGAGTTTTGTGCCATTCCAGTCTTTAAAGAGTTTTGTGTTTTGCATTAAAGTACTGTCACTGGTGATAGAAAGTGTGAGGGTCAATGACCTAATGCATAGTTAGCTTCAGTTTGAGATGCATCTAGCAGATCCATAGATAATTAGAAGTCATGCAGACCAGGAGACTGTTAAGGAGCGCAGCCCCCGCTCCCAAATGAAGAAAAGCACTGTCTGGTTAACTGACTATTTGAAGATTACACAGTAGCCAAATGACGCCAGAGTTAATCAAACACTGTGCCACAGGTAGAAGCTTGTTAGCTGCTTATACCCTTAAGATTCTGCTGTAATTACCAGATGAAGGTATATCCACTGTATTGTTAATTTTACAGAGAAAACTGACTGTTAAAAACAGGGACAAAAATAATGCATCTGTAATAGTTGGTGGACTAGTGAAGATCAGCAAAATAGTACTGCTGCATGAACATGAACCGTTATTTCCGATATAATTATTTCCCAGCTTTGTAGAAGGCATGTAATTATTCCCTAGTTTGATCTTAATTCACACGGGTCTTTCATGCAAGGCTGCATGAATGATGCTGCAGCAGTATATAACACTGCAATCGTCACAATTTCAGAAATATCGAAGTTTCAACTTCCTGTAGCTAAACTCTTTTAACTTCTTGTGACTAAACTACAGATATTATTTCTACTACAGGATAAGATCCACAGTCCTAGGGATTCATTAACAGTATGTACGTGTCACATTGAAGCTAATACAATCACCCAGCTGTGCGCAGTGATCAGCAGTGCTAATCGAATATGTAAGATGCTAAGTTACTCTACACACCAAGCAGCCCCTGCTCGTGGCCAGAAAACATGATCCTGGCCACATTGAGGTGCAGCAGGGCTCGTGGGAAAAAAGTAAACACAGAATAGAAGACAAACAAGCTCAGTAAGTGGGTATGTAAGAATAACATAGCAATAGATACGGGAACTTGGAATACATGAAAGTCAGGAAAAGCCTAACAAATAACAGTCACTGCTCTGAAATGAATCACAGACAGACCTAATTATAATGAGGGACAAATCCAGAAATAATCATCGACACCCAGGGAAACCTTTTAAAATGTTACTACAATTAATTGAGATGTGGACAAAATAAAAGCATATGAAATAAAGTGTATTTCCATAAGTGAAAGAAGTGTACACCTCTAAGCAGTGTCAATTTACTTTTAAGTAAAATTCACAAACTTTTTCCACATTATGACAAGGGATGAGCTCCATTTGGAGTCAGGGGCAGACAGATATGGTAACAGTAGTCAAGGAAACATGATGTAGCAAGACATTGCATTCAGTGCAGGGAGTGGACATGTATTTATTTATTTAACATTTGTTTACTGGGAAAGTCCAACTTGGAGGGAAGACAATTTTCAGAGGAGGCCTAGGGAGAAACATTCCAAATGCATGTCTTTGTAACATGGGAGGAAACCAGAGCACCCAGAGGAAGCCCACATGGACACAGGAGGACATGCAGACTCCACACAGAAGGCACCCCAGTCGAGAATTGAATCGGAGAAAGTCTTGCTGTGAGATGACAATGCAACCACTGCACCACTGCCCTGTCCAGTCCATAAATTTAGTAGCATTGTCAGCTATAATGGGACATAAAGCACAGGCCTTAAAAATTTAAAATGAATCAACTGTAAAAAGTACTGAAGTAGCAATGCAGGCAAAATGGTAAACTATCTATATAAAATTTGTGGACAAATTATGAGAAAAGAGAAATTATGAGACCAATGGACATAATAAGATGGCAAAGGATGATAGCTGAAACAATAATGGCAGTTGTGGCAGTGGCATGCATGTTGGGGAGGGTAGGAATCAGTAACCAAATGACATTACACACACTGTTGAACAATATCATTACCATGACTTGAAAAGGCACTAGCAGGTCCTCCTTTGTTGATGGGAGAAATATTTTAGAATCAATAACTCACCTGAGTTGTGTAAGTATACAAACAGGTATTCAGCACACCTTTTTTTTGTTTTGTACAGCTTCTAAAGAGATAGAAGAAAATATGGAGGAACATCAGGAGGGACTATAATGTCTCAGAGAATCACACTGTAAGTATGACACAGGTATGACCGAATACCATTTAGTAATGGTCAGCATTTGAAATTCCTTTATCAAGTCTGTGGGAATCAGTCCATCATCACTTGAAACAGTTATTAATGACTAGGCATAGTCTATGCATAACAACCAAAAATGCTTGCTTGAATTGGTTTTACAGTATTGCAGTGGCCAATGTTTCAGTTAACTTAGTTGTATTTGGGTTTAAATCCAAGTAGTAGCAATCAGTGTACATTACTACAAAGTTTATTATTCTGTAGTTTGTAAGTCAGAATAGGGTGGTCGTGGTGGTGCAGCAGTTAGCATTACTGCCTCACAGCAAGAGGTTTTCCGGTTCGATCCTCGGCTGGGGTGCCTTCTGTGCATAGTCTGCATGTCCTCCCTGTGGTCATGTGGGTTTACTCTGGGTGCTCCAGTTTCCTCTCACATCCCAAGGACTGTAGGTGGATTGGACACTCTAAATTGGCCCTAGGCATGAGTGCATGCATGTGTGTGCCTTCTGTGGAAGGTTGGGCACCGGGCTGGCAACTGGACACTGTAAAACTCCACTGCCAATCATGAGTGGACAGGTGATCTCCTGTGGCGACACCTAACCGGGAAAAGCCAGAAGAAGAAGTCTGTAAGTTAGAATAGCATTGTAATCATTTCTAGTGGACATTTTATGAATTGCAACATATAAAGCATATGAGCAATTGTTACACAGCTCTTTGCCTAATGTGTATAATACTGATGAGATTAAATTCTGTAGTTTAACACATATGTGGCTTCACAATCATATGTGAATGTGACAGATCTTAATATATTTATGTCCCAATAAGGAAGGAATGTGATATATTCAAATTGCATGACATTTATGATATGTTCTATATTATCTCACCTCCATCCTATTTTGTTTTATAATGATATTTAGACAATAATTACTGCTACATCACAACTGATCACTAGCACAGGGAGCTAGAAAGGCCACAGGGGCTTGGATCACCATTCCTCTAAAGGTGGCTTCAGCGGCACCCCCAAAGGCAGCACAGGCACCCAGCACTTCTAGGTTACAACCTGTCAGTATTACCTCTGCAACTCCTGCCCTACCTGCTCCACCTGTGCCAGGCAGCTCTGCCCAAAAGGCTGGTGCACTGGTACCCACTGGAAATAGTGCCAGTAAGGTGGCAATTAGGTTACAAATCAAGAGCTGAAAGGGATAATGGTAGAGAGAATGTAGCGGGGCCTTGGTGCCAGCATCAGCAGAATGGAGAAAGTCCTGTAGTGCATAGCTAAATAAATGTCCCATCCAGCAATGTCCAGTGTGCCTACAACAGGAGACAGTGATAGTTTAGAAGATGAGGGCTAGATTGTCACTGTCCTCATGCTCGATGAGGTTGAACCTCCAAATTCCCAGTGACATTCTTATCCCCAGTCATGATATCCCCTGACCTTGTGTGTCCATCAACATCATGGTCTGTCTTGTATGTCTGCACCTGCTGTCTATCCTATGCTACATACCTAACCCCTTTATTCCTAACCTTTCTCCAACATTTATCTCTCTCAAATAATTGGGCACCTTTCTCACAAAAAATATGCCTCATACATAGCGCTCCACATCACTTACGTGTGGGTATGAACACTTGATTTGGTCCATTTGACTACACAGTATTACTAAGTTATTGTCACACACCCCTGATGCGGTGATTATCCAAATTCCTTAAATTATTTGTAGAAATACACTTTTAGTTTGTGAAGAAGTGGATAGCTATGGTGCGGTCCCAACACTGCCATGCATGCTACTTTATTCTTCAACCAGTATCCTATCCTCTTCTTGAACCGCATTTTCACCACTGTCTTTTCAATCCTTTTTCACACCTTCAGTTTGGTCAAAACACAACTTCACACACTACACATGATATCCCCTGACCTTGTGTGTCCATCAACATCATGGTCTGTCTTGTATGTCTGCACCTGCTGTCTATCCTATGCTACATACCAACATCATGGTCTGTCTTGTATGTCTGCACCTGCTGTCTATCCTATGCTACATACCTAGGAGGAAGCTACTACAAGATAGAGCAAAATCCTTGAAAGGTAAGACACCTTTGATCATTATAAGTAAAAAACTAAGAGCTTTCATAAAATCATCCAAGGCAAATTTTGAGAGAAAAATCGCCAAGGACTCTAAAGACAATCATAAGGCCTTCTTTAGCTATGTTAGAAACCTAGGAGGAAACTCCCAGATATGCTCAGAATTAGTTCAAAATGATGTGAAAATTACTGAACCTACTCACATTGCTAACATACTGGCTGACAGGTTCAGTGCAAACTTCTCCCCCCCAAAAGGAGAGATATGTATTCCAGAGGATTGTAGCCCCCCCAAACATCTCGAACGCCCAGGTGAGAACTGCCCTCACTAAGGCAAAAACACAGCATCCATGGGACGGATGGTGTCCCCGGCTGTGTGCTTCATGAACTCAATGAGGAATTAAACCCACAGTTAGGACAGCTGTTTAATCTTAGCCTCACCTCAGGATACGCATGCCAAGGAGTGGCGCCGGCGACTGTGGTCCCACTTCATAAGGCGGTGCCTCCACAGACCCTGGAAATTACCGCCCCATTAGCTTGACAAGCCTTATCTGCAAAGCCATGGAGAGGATCATAATGGAACTCATAAATAAAGACATAGGAACTTGCAGACTTTGGATCCAACCCAGTTTGGCTTTGTCAAAGGCAGATCCTGCCTCTTAAACTTGGTTGACTTTTTGAGACAGTCACCAAGGCCATTGATGAGGAAAGGCAGTCCATACAGCCTACCTCGACCTGGCAAAGGCCTTGACACAATACCCCACTCAGGTATCATCGAAAAACTCATCAGCTTGAATGTAAACCCATACATCACAAGATGGGTTGCAAACTGGCTAGCGACAGAACCCACAGGGTCAGAGTTGCTGGAGCCATGTCAGACTCAAAGCCTGTCACAAGTGGTGTCCCACAGGGCTCAGTCCTGGGTCCACTCTTGTTCGGCATCTACTTTTCTGAAGTACAAGCAAACACAGGAGGGTTATGGCTGACAAAGTTTGCAGATGACTGCAAACTGGGCCATAGTCGAAAACACATCTGACACAGATATCCTCCAGAAGGGCCTCACAGAAATGGATAACTGGTGCCAGAGCCATGGCCTGAAGTTAAACGCCAAAAATGCATAGTCATACCCTTCGGGAAAAACAAGGTTACCCTAGCTACCATATAGGTGACAATCCACTGAGCACAGAAAAAGTCATCAGGGATCTGGGGACCCAAGTTGACAGTAGTCTTTCGTTTGACACTCATGTTGCTAAAGTAGTTAGGAAAACCTTCTATATCGCCCACCTGATCATGAAGGGATTCACATCTAGATCAAGGGAGGTCATCGTCCCCTGTACTCATCACTCATTAGACCTATGATTGAGTACAATGCCCGTTCGAATGTATCTGACCAGACACCTGATGCAGCTTGAAAGGCCCCAAAGTTCCTCACCAAAAGGATAAAGGGTCTCAAAAATATGTCTTATGCTGCCCGACTGAAAGAACTCCAGCTTTATTCAGTCTCATACCGCTTGCTCAGAGGTGACCTGTGCCTGACATATAAGGCCATGTCAAACCCAGATTTGATGAATATGCTTCACCTCAAAAATCTAGATCCCTCAGAACCACAAGGGCGGAGACTTAAACCTTGACACGGTTATAAATAGAACGTGCTGGAGGGACAGATTCATCACCCAGAGACTCCCTATGCTGTGGAACAAAATCCCGGTACATGTGAGGCAGAGCACCTCGCTGGCCTTGTTCAAGAGGAATCTTGACCAATGGATGGGAGATCGCAGATATACCCCAGGGATTACTTCAGTGTCACTGCTTGACAGAGGCACAGAAAAATGATAGGCATAGTTTTTATTCAAACTAAAGGGGTGGCGAAAGCCACATAACTATGGGCTAGGCTTATAAATGCCCTTGGGCAGATAGCCTAGTATGAACCTATGAACCTATGAACCTATGAACACATAGCCGAAAACAGACCATAATACAAACCTAAATCTTTTTGTCCTATGCATTTGCTTAATGCTTGGCAACACACACCTGAGTAAAACATCATGTCCTGTGACTAAAACTGAAGATTTTACCTTTGGCCACAAAACTACTCACTACTTCTTCCTCTTCTGTCTATTGACCTGCCCTTTATCATATCCACACTTTCTATAAAGTACAGAACTTCAGCTCCTTCACTATAAATGAAACCCCCCATAGTCCCTTAGATTATGTTATGTTTGTGTACCCTGTGCATTACATTCTACCATATTTTGTGGAACTTTTCTATCTGGTGTCTTCCTACCTTTATAGATTCTTGCAATGATCATTTTCACTACTTCGGCTTTTCCTGGTAAGGGGTCACCACAGCGGCACTCCGGTCCGCTAATTATTGGCGGTAGATTCATAATTCTGTTCCCTGCCATTCCTTCCCTCTCCCACTATTCTCAGGACATACACTTTCTAGATGTCTTATGGTATTTCATTAACATTTTCTACCACTGTTGACATACTTTTAAACCATCACACATTTTCTGAAAAGTGTGAATGTCAGCCTCGTCCACCATCTTACTAATATATGATAATTCAAAGCATAACGCTGTCCCTGCCTTTAACCATAACCTTGCACCCTACCTTAAGAAATACCCTTTGTATAACACTGCCACTACCCAAGATTTTTGGATAGATACAAACACACCACCACATGTGCACAACACTAACTCTCTCCCTCTACTTATTCCTTATTCTAACCTGAACCTGTATACACCCCAACACTAATGCCAAACCTTTAGAATAGCTTAAAGTTTCAGCATTAGTTTCCCAAACTCATACACAGCTTTATTGCATATGCATTTAATGTTTAATTTATCCAAAATCTTCATGTTTTGATAAAAAAGCACTGTCAATAATCCATAGTTTTGATGGTGTGAATGGCACCATCTTAAAGTTAATCATAGTTCTTGGGCTTTTTTTATAATATTACAGTCAAAGCATAACAATGTTAATGGTATGAAATGTCTTGACAGGTTTCTTGTGTTATCTTTGCTGTCATGTGATGAGCTTGTTCAATTATTAGACGTACTTCTAATAACCTAATCTATGTTAGAAAAAAGAAGACGTTGGGACTCTTCCTTCAGTCTTCTTAAACATATCTTTGAGACCTCATAAAGGTGTTTGGCTCCATCCCACATTCAGGTTTCAGAGATAAACTCTCCCAGCTAAATGTAAATACTTGGGTAACTCATTGGATAGCAAATTGGTTTTCAAATAGAACTCAGGAAAATAGGGTAGGTGACTCTACCGCTTCCGAAAGAGCTATGAATAGCAGTGTACCCTGGGATTCAGTCCTTGAGCCACACATCTTTGTCACTTATTTCTCAGAGGTAAAAGCAAATGTTAAATGTTTATGGTTGACCATGTTTGCAGATTAGTGTAAACTTGGTGCGATTGTAAACTCCTCAGAGGACCTGAAAATCCTCCATGAGAGCCTATCCCAAGAAAATAGCTGGTATCAAAACCATAGACTATAACTAAATGCCAAGAAATGTATAATTTTATTCTTAAGCAAGCATAACTTCCCTTGAAGGGGTTTATGCCTGGTTCAGTGGGTTTGTCAACTATACCCGAGTGAGATATTGTATTGAACATCTTAGCCAGGTCCAGCTACGTAGTTTGCAATACTTTTCCCACTCATCCATTGCCTTGGTGACATTCTCAAAGAAGCCCACCAGGTTTAGTAGGTATGGCTTTCCCTTGACAAAGCCAAACTGGATTAGTTTCAGTGTTTGAAAGGTGACTACATCATTGTTGATCATTTCCATAAAGATTTGATCCATGGCTTTCCATTTTAGACTATTCAGGCTAATGAAGCTATAGTTTATGGGGTCAGTTGATGGACCTCCCTTGTGAATTGGAAAAACTGTTGCAGTCCTCCATTCTTGAAATACAAAGCCTGTTTTTGGCTATAGCTGAAAAATGACTCAAGTGGTCCTGATAGGTCATGTTACAAGCTGTAAATTAAACAAACACCAAGAAACTAACTAAAAATCAAATAGGTCCAGACAACTATTGCATCCACACACAGGTTTAATTTAAAGCGCTTTTCATCTGCTTCCTAGCAGACTTCATCAGAAATACAATATCTTATAGGAACCTTGTTTAAATACTATAAACACCAAAAAAACGTGGGATAATTAATCAATTAACAAATTAACAAGTACATCAAATACCCGTTCAAACAGGTCAACTGTATACAACCCTAACTCACAAGTAAATACAATGAATTAAAATTTATTAAAAATACAAAATACAAAATATACTCTAACTCTGTCATAATAGTTAAAACATTACTCCAGAATCTAAATAAAAAGAAGGAAAAAGTTACACATTAAATTACATTAAGTGTGCGTTTACTTATAAATGTGCATTTAACTATAGATAAATCTATCAAGCCCAGTTGTACTTTAACATAAAATTTACCTCTGTAAACTCCTGAGTTTCAGGATACTACTAATTGAACATGCTTCATTTAATCCAGGTACATTACATGCATCCAGTTTTATTTGCCATTTCAATTCTAAGTCTTCTAATCTGAAAGCAAATGGGCCACCACGGAAATCACGTTTAATACTTTCAATGACTAAGAATTTGAAATGATGATTGCTAAAAACAGAAACATTACATGTTACAAGCTATTTAGGAGGCATACACAGATATTATCAGGGCCCACTGAAGCTCTGTTCTGACCTTAGTGAGTGCTGCCAGGCCTTGCTCCCTGCTAATAGCTGAGGTGCTTATTCTACTAGTTTTTCATGGGAGAGGCACAGGGGAGTTGGGGGTTGAAGTATGAGCTGAATTTGTCAGCCAGAGATTCACCTTGTTGCTCTGATCAGTGAAAGATGTATCACTGACTGCCAGTCTGGCACACTGCTGTGTTCTGCCTTTAAGGTTACAACATAGTTATAGATGCCCTTTTGACTGTATTTAGCCTGTGAGGTGTCTTGACCTTGTACTTGGTCTTGTTGGACTTAATTAGTCTGCTTAGTTTCCTGTTTAGTTTAATAAGAGAGCTATTATCATTATTGGAGTTGGTCTTCCTGGTTTTAGCCTTTCTTTTTTCCTTTTGTTATATACCCATTTAAGGTTAGGAATTTACCAATGTGATTTGGTTTTAGAGTTTATTTTGGGCTTGCTTCTAGTTGGTAAAGCAGCCTCTATGCAGCTATTTACATGGCTGTACACAGTCCATGTGAACAATTCAGCATAGGTTGCTGTGGACTTGGGGTTGGGATGGGCACTGAATTTCGACAAACCATTGTTTACTAGGATGTAGTTTACTTTGGAATAGTTCCAGCTCTTACAGGGTTTGCTGGTGTTACTGAAATTAATTTTATTTCAAAGGAGACAGGTCTGTGGTCTAACTTCTCCTTTGAGGATGTGACATGGGGTGGGGGTGATGTGACCAGTTAGGTAAGTAGTCCTTAGAGTGTAAGAACTACTCCTTTGGCAGATGTCACAGCCACTTTCCAGTATAGGACTTATCTGACTAGTTTAAATTGACAAACAGTAAGGATCTTTAAGTTAAACTTGCTTTGATTGCACAGTGACAATGATCTCAGCTGCTACTCAGAGGTATAGCATTTGCACAGGTCCAGTTCACAGAAATGTGACTTGTGATGGACATGTAATGGGGTTGCTGTTCTATTGTCACACCTCTGTGCTGATTCAGACACTGCAATAATCTTCCTTAGACAACACCCTCCCTGTATGTCTCCACCTTATACCAGAGCTCTACCATGGGGTTTACCTGTGAGTGGGAACTGTCCCCCAGGATAGGTATATCTATCCTCCTGTGCCAGTGCTGTAGATGTCCAAGCTACTAATCAAACTGGATCACCTGGGCTTTCATAAGGGCTTTAACCCTCTGTCATGGAAGTGAAAATTACTGAAGCTACACTAACAATTTTAAAACAATCATACTTGTAAAAAATTATTTTATATATTACATGACTTAAGAATTGATAGCTTGAAAGTGGACATCACTATTTATGGACTAATTTCTCTTCATACTTCAAAACTGTAAAAAACTACAAATAAAAACCTGTTATGTATATCTGTGTATGCTGAATTGTTTCAATGACTTTGTACTTCATGCACTCACATTACTGCTGATGTGTCTCTTCAAATACTTGATTACTGAAGGAATTTACTTACCAGTACTAAATGCTGGCTTGGTGTGCATTAATCATATATCATTAGAAAGCAATTAATGAACAACAAGAGATTAAGAACAGCAGTAAAGCAAGGACTATGCTGAGATGGGGTCTTCCAGGACTTGGTTAATGAAAGAATTCTAAACAACTATTTATCCATAAGAAATGCTGGCTCGATGTCCATTAGTATTTTAGCATTATTGAGCAATGCTACAATGGTACAGAATAATTTGAAGGGTATGCTAAGAATTGTTTTACTAGGAGCTGAGTTAGGTGGCATGATTGAAGACGTGCTGCAGTCCCAAATGGCATAGTACACACTATTTAAAAAAAATTGTGGTGTTTGTGTGTGTGTGTGTGTGTGTGTGTGTGTGTGTGTGTGTGTGTGTGTGTGTGTTTCCCTGTTGTTCCTCAAGCATTCATTTTGTCAAAGGAGTGACAGTGATGTAATGTTCACTAAATTGACTATATATTGAGAGTGTTGTGTGTCAAGTTGTAGAGATTTTGAACTGTGGAAAATGAATTTTTAAAGATAAACGTGGGTTTATGTTAATGTGAGGACACCTTGCACCACCTTACTGATGCATCCTAACCCTAAACCTACCCCAACCCTAGACCTATACCTTACCTTAGACAAATACTTTCCGTAACACTACCACTATTCAGACATTTTTTTCTGAATGTACTTCTAGGCTTTGTGACAGAATCACAAAAGGAAACCATGTTTTCCTTTTGTTATCTTTTTTTATTTTCATTTTTTTCAATAAGTTTGCTTGTCAAAATGCCATATCAATGAAATGTGATCTAATGCATGCACATTGGTGATTAGAACTAAACTATATATATATATATATATATATATATATATATATATATATATATATGAATATAAATGTCGTCTATATAACTATATATATATATATATATATATATATATATATATATATATATATATATATATATATATGCTGTTTGTCTGTTTATGCTGATAAACATTAGGTTGGAAGGGTTAGACTTTCCTGTAGCCTTCTTTCTTCCCCAATTAAGGTAAAAACAGCGTGCTTTCTACTGTTCAACAGACGAGCATAGTGTGCTCTGCACCTCCAAATAGTGCATTTCTCAATAAGCTAAGTGAAACAAGTGTGCTACAAAAGGGAATTGTAAAATGGGCTCTCTGCATTGTAAATTGAGAAGCAGGCAGGGAACTGTGTAGTTTTTAACAGTAGGGCCTAGGAACAGAGTATTGGGCATATAAAAAGAAAACAAAAGCGTGCTTGTAACTCATTTAACAGTAGGGCTTAGGAACAGAGTATTGGGCATATAAAAAGAAACAAAAAAGCATGCTTGTAACTCATACCTGACATACAGCCTCTAGGCATCTGCTTTACTGGTTTAGCCCCGCTTTGCTCGCTCAGTGCCCCACCCTGCCCCCATATCCCACCCGCCCCTGGTAGTACTATGTTTATTGAACCACTGGCATGCCCCCTTAATTAGATAACCAACCACACGTGCTCCTTGAACCCAGTAAACTCCTAGCAGAATAATAAACTCTCTATCCACTCCACTATCCATATTAACCCACCCATAGCTCTACTATTCTCTCTAATCTTTTATCCACCATATACACTCAATACAGACCCTACCCTAGTAATTTACTATGACTACAGCTAAAACACTAATGTACCATTAGTACCCCTGCTATTCATTCCTTATCACCTAAGCTCCTATGAATATGTACAGCATCTTGAAATCCAATACCCAAACTCTCAAACAGACACCAACCCAGCATTTAATAAGTTTATCCACCACATAAACCTCCCCCTCTCCTAATTCCACACCCCCCAGTTACCATCACCTGACTAAATACTGCTACATTAGCTTAAAAACCAAAAGCTATGAAAAAATCATAAACAAATTTTTAAGACTCATAAGCAACTTAAAAATTAATCTTATGAAGGATGGAGGCATCCACCCCAACCCTGGCCCATCCACAACAGTAGACCCAAGCACACCATCTAACAACCCAACGTGTTCTACCCAGATTGATAGACTTCCAAACTCATTTCTGGTCTGTCATCTCAACATCAAAAGCCTAAACAACAAGATCCATAGCTTACATGGACTCTTAGCTGTTCACTCCGCTGATATCCTCTGTCTCACAGAAACCTGGCTAAAACCAATAACCAAAGATAATGAAATAACCCCCCCCCCCCAAAGTACAACATCCTTAGACTGGACCAGATCTCCAGGAAAGGTGGCGGGATAGCTGTACTATACAAGTCTACCCTAACAATAACAATTGACACCCAACAGCTGCCCCAGTTTGGCAATGCAGAAATTCTCATCATCAAACTAATAATAAATAAAAATAAATGCAGATACATTGTCTGCATTTATATTCCACCTGGCAAGAATGATAATACTCTAGAAAATATCTTACATTGGCTAGCTTCTAACTATCCCCAGGAAACCATTGTCCTGGGGACTTTAACATTGACTGGAACACCTGTTCCTCTAAAACTCCCACCACCCATTTAAACCACCACGGGTTTACTCAGATCATTGCCACCCCCACCAGATTTTGCAAAATAGAGTCAAAGATAGTATCCTCGACTGGATACTTATTAACAGCCACCCCCAAAAAGTACAAGTCCGGTACATTACTCAATGATCTAAGTGATCACTGCCTTACCTATATTATTATGCTCCAAGCCGACATTCCCAACCAGCCCACCTACAAAACTATAAGAAATGTCTGGAACTTTAACCCTGACAACTTCCAAAAAGAACTCAAAGCATCTAATTGGAATGTCTTGAAATGACTCCCATTACAAGAAGCAGTTGAGTATTTCAATAGCAGATTTCTGGCTATCCTTAACCACCATGCCCTTATCCGTACCATCCATATAAAAGCCACAGTTGCACAGTGGTTATCTAAAGAAACAAAAAAACAAAATTAAACTAAGAAACAATGCCTGGGCCAGGTGGCATGTTACCAAAGACCCTGTGGACCAAGTAAGATACTGGGAGCTAAGGAACCAAACCAAAAAATCTGTCATTCTAGACAAAAAAATCACTACACCCTCCTACAAAAAAAATATCAGCTAAAACTTCAAAATTTCTGGGCTGGTATTAACAATCTTCGCCACCCAGGCCATTCTGCCACTCCTACCCCATCAGCTGCACTTGATAAATCCCCTTTAGAAATTGCAAACAGCTTCAACTCCTTCTTTACCCAAACTCTCAAACAGTCTCTAGCTACCCATCTCACTCCATCGGACACAAACACCAGCTTTGGCACATCTAGCCCTGATCCACCCAGCACCCAACCCGCCTTTACCTTTCAAACCATACCTAGAAACCTGATCTGGACCTTACTCAAAAAGAAAAGCTAAAACCTACTACACTAGCTGCCAACCACCTCCCAGCTGAATATCTTCAAAAAGCAGCTGATGCCATATCACTTCCCATTTTTATTCTGATCAACAGATCCATCTCAGAAGGATCCATCCCAGCAATATGGAAAATATCACGTTATACCTCTCCATAAAGGAGGAAGTTCCACAGAATTATCTAACTTTAGACCTATAGCCATTCTTTCACCACTAGCTAAAATCATGGAAAGATGCATACACATACAAATCGTGTACTTTCTTATTCAAAACGGAAAGCTCGCCGACTCTCAGCACGGCTTTAGGCCATTCCACAGTACCACCATGACTCTTCTATCTTTCTCTAATGTCATCAATCTTCATCGTAACAACAACAAACTATCTTCAGCACTCTTCCTAGATCTCTCAAAAGCTTTCGATATGGTCAACCATCAGCTACTGCTCAATACCCTACAAACCATCGGTTTAGACCAACATGCAATACAATGGTTTCACTCCTACATAAATGGTAGACAGCAGGCTGTCTTATGGCAGAGCAAGCTGTCATCCCAACTTCCTCTAACCCTAGATGTCCTACAAGGCTCCATACTAGGTCCCCTACTTTTCTCTATCTTTATCAACGATCTGCACACCACCATCCCAAAAGCCACCTACATCCAATATGCAGATGACTCAACACTAATATGCTCTGCCTCCTCTCCTACCCAACTTCTAACAGTCACCCAGACCACTTTCAGCATGGTAGAAACATGGCTAGCTAATTGCCGCCTGCTTCTAAATCCTAACAAAACCAAGCTTCTACTTTTCTCCCCTAACCGTAGAATTTCCTTCAACATCAAATCTAGCAATGACAACATTATCTCTGTAGTAAAAAATAAACAACAACATGACTCGGAACAGTACAATAAAAGCAAGTAAATAAAAATAAAATAAAAGTACCGAGCCTGCGAGGCTTAAAATAAAACCAATTTTTAATACAAAAGAGAACAAGGTAAAACAAAGTAAATGCTTTCACGGTTCTCAAACCGCTTCATCAGACATTCTCAATACAGAAAGAAAGCAATTAAATAAGGTTACAAAGAAACAATCAAACCAATAAAAGACAAGCCTCTAATTAAAAAGACTATACTAGTGTTTCAGAGGACGTGCCTTCAAAAAAACTTTAAAACCTTTTTTGAAGGCACACCCTCTGAAACACTAGTATAGTCTTTTTAATTAGAGGCTTGTCTTTTATTGGTTTGATAACCTTATTTAATTGCTTTCTTTCTGTTTTGACATCATTATCTCCCCTGATGACCATACAAAGCTTCTAGGCATAATAATAGACAGCAACCTTAAATTTGATAAACATGTCAATCACACTATTAAGTCTGTCAACAAAAAACTTGGCTTCCTGTACAGAACCAAACCTTTCCTCACCCACTTTGCTAGGGTAGCTGTTGCAAGATCACACCTCCTCTCTACCCCTATGTGTGCCTCCCCTGTGCTCACCAACCTATCCAAAACTGATCTCAACAAATTGTCAGGATGTTATAATCATATGGACAGATTTGCTACTGGCATGGCTTTTAGGACCCACCATTGCCAGAACCTCAAAGCAATGGGATGGCTAGAGTATCCTACCCTTCTACAGTTCAACCAGCTTATAGTAGTGCATAAAATACTCCATCAACCTACCACCCCTGCCCTCAAAATTATTCTCACCCCTCATAGTCATTACACTCAGCTGATAAACTAATGATACTGACCCAAAAATCCAACAACTCTGCAGGCGATGCTATATTTGCCAACTTAACTGGTAAAATCTGGAATCTACTCCCTACTACCATTAACAAGGAAACGTCACTACCCCTATTTAAAAGAGAACTCAAAAAAATACCTCACATCTCATTGGCTGTGCTCTTGTTCTAAACCTGATTAAAAACTTCACTAATACATGTCTTGCTACCCAACCTGCTGTTTAGCCAAGTATCTATGTCTCATAACTTTGAATGTCTAAGCATTGTGAATTATGAGATCTGATTGTATTCTATGTTTACATTTCCTGATATGTCTTTGCCAAGCAGATGTAAGTCTGCACATTGCGTATATTGATATCTGCCTGTATTCTTTGTCTATAATTTTCTAAACATGTCTGTCTGAGTTTATCACTCAGTGAAGTATGTACTGCCTCTTTTTTGGTATGTAGAGCTTTTGTCCCCAGGCCTCCACTGAAAATGGACATATATCCCAGTCGGACTATCCCAGTCAACAAATGTAAAATAAAATATATATATATATATATATATATATATATATATATATATATATATATATATATATATATATATAAACACACACACACACACACACATTCAATCTCATCATCAACCCCCTCTTTCCGATTTTCATATGAGTCAGGGTGTCACATCAACAGTTGTCACTTTTCTCTGTTCAGGGCAGCTTTCCTACCTTCTTTGACAATCACAACTATCTCTCTCATTTCTTTTCATTATACAATCTATGTCCAAAATCTGTGTCAATTAAACAAAAAAAAGGAATGATGAAAATTTCTTGGAATCTAAATCCATTGAAAATAACTAAAAACATCAAATAACTTAAAATCCCAGGCTCCATACCTACAACTACAGTGACCCTTCCAACTTAACGTAACCATCACACAACCCAGTCTTATAAGCCTACAACCCCAGCTTTAACACTGAGGCCTTCCACTCCCTAAACATAAATTCCTCAATCACTCCTTAATCCTAAGACTCCACTTGTGTTTCCTAAATCTGACAGTCCCTTCCCCTAAGCTCTAATCATAAATCTCCAGTTAGAAGTGTAAGTGAATGGCAAATATCTATTCATTTGCACTACTAATTGATGATAAACACACCCAGTCAAATATACAGTTTGATCACCAATGAAGCAAAATTTATATTTGAAAAAATGTTGCAAAACTTAAATAAAATTCAGTCTGAAGAAATGAATGCCACTATTTTTATTTAATTTAACATTTGTTAACCAGGAAAGTCTGACTTGGAATAAGCCAATTTGCAGTGGAGACCCGGGAAGAAATGCTCCAGATGCATGTCTTTGTAACGTGGAAGGAAACCCACACAAACACAGGGAGGACATGCAGACTCCACACAAAAGGCACCCAAGCTGAGAATCGAACCAGAAAACCTCTTGCTGTGAGGTGACAATGCTACTGCTGCACCACTGCACCATCCTATTAAAGGTGAGGTGCAACATAGAGCAAAATACAGTATTTAAAAAGACTACAGAAATCAGCATTTAACTGGATCTGTGACATTTTACATTCTGTGGCATATTATATTTGACTTCCTTGCAAGTGTTTTCTCCTGTCTATCTGATGAATTTGGGCATCTTGGGGCAATGCAGCAATTGCCTCATGTACACAGACAACCCTCTCCTCCTACCACCCAACACTACAACTTGTGAGAGATGCACTTATACAGCCAAACTGGAAGCAAAGCTCTCTAGACCCAAGACTGGAATAGACAGTGAAGAGGAGAAGGTAAACACTTGCACCACACCACACTCATCACATAGTCCCAAAACACACACATAGAAATGCAAAACACACACCTACATTCATGGAGGCTCTCAATAAAAACCTGCCCAAGCAACAGGGACCTCCAAAGCAGAAATGCAAGCAAACTCCACCCCCCAACACAACCCAAATGACACATAGCCCACAATCTCAGTGTGCCACTCAACTACAGCCCATAAGGCATAACAACGTACCCAACATTCTAGTCATAGGTGACTCTATAGTCAGGCACACTGATGTTCCACTCACCAGGCTAAACAAGGAGAAAGTCAGTGTCAGCTGCCTGTCAGGTGCCAGGATCCGCCACATAACACATGCACACACTCAGGTCACTCCACAACAATTTCAAATATGACTCTCTCATTGTCCATGTTGGTGTGAATGACCTGAGACCTACCTCCCTGGACTACATGAAAAGAGACATGGAGGAGCTCTCCAATCTTGTAGCCCAGGCAGGTATGACCCTAGCTCTCAGTAGCATCCTGCCATCACCCAGAATGATACCACAGTACAAGGACAAAATGATTGACTTCAACAATTGGCTAAGCTTCTGGTGTCATTCTAAGGGGATCCAGTATTTTTCTGCCTGGGATGACATGATCGACAGACCATGATGCTTTACCAGAGATGGCCTGCACCTGTCGCCCTTGGGATTCCAGATACTGGCTAAGGCTCTTGCCACTCCTATAGTGCCTTTTTTAGGCAAGGTTCAAATGACAAATTCTCCACTGTAACAGGTACAAGCAAGCAAAATCTGAGGATAATGCTACTCAATGCTTGAAGTTTAAACCTCAAAATGCACTCACTTGAAAATGGAGAACATCGACATCTGTGCAGTGACAGAGACCTGGTTCAAAGCTCCAGAGAGCACCCCTGCATTATCAGGCTATAATTCATACCACACTTTTCAGCCACCTAACCCGGACCGAAGCACTAAAGGTGGAGGTGTGTCCATATTCATTAAGGATATCCACACCTCCAGACTAGTTGCACAGCATAATGCATCCGAGATTATCCAAATGCAACTAACTCTGGGCAAGACAGCAATCCAAATTGTAGCTTGCTACAGACCCCTCACCATGCCCCATGATTCCCACTCCTCATTTCTTGATACACTGGAAAATATTAGGGTACAACCCAACACCCTAATAATGGGCAATTTCAACTACCCCACCATTAACTGGGAAAACTACCCATGTACCAACTCTTTTGCTCAACATTTTCTGGAATTCATAAATTCCAACACCTTGAATCAACTTATTCACACCCCCACCAGGGGCAGCAATATCTTTGACCTGGTCATTACCCACATGGGTGACCGGTGTTCCACACCAGAGGTCAATTCCTCGTTGGGCAGATTTGACCACAAGCTAATCACCCTAGACATCCACATCCTGCTCCCACCCCCCATTAGAGAAACTACCGTAAAACACTTCTCCAAAGCCAACTTCACACTTCTTAAGACAGAATTGGCAAACTTCATGACAGCCATGCAGATGGACAGTAGAGGTACGACTGCTGAATCCTACACAAACGCACTTTATAAGCACTTACACAAGTGCATGGATTGTGCTATCCCTAACATAACCAAGATGCTATCCTCCAAAAAAAGGAAGCCAGTCTGGTGGTCCTCTGCCATAAACAAACTCTACAACAGAAGAAATAAACTGTTGCAAAAAAGAGTAAAATCCCATGACTGGAGGAGCTCCCTGGTCAGCCTCAGTAAGTAGCTGAGATACCTCACAAAATCCTCCAAAGCTAATTACGAAAACAAAATTGCCACTGACTCTAAAGACAACCACAAAGCATTCTATAGCTATGTCAAGAATTGCAATGGCAACACTTTGATCTGCTCTGAGTTACAGCACAATGGCAATAAATATACAAAACCAATTGATATTGCCAACATCCTGGTAGATAGGTTCAGTGCTAACTTTACCCCCCTTTCATCCCCTAGAGGGCCCATCTCTATACCGGAAGAATGCAAAGTTCCTGTAATCACAGCTGCACAGGTAAAAAACACACTCTCCAAAGCCAAGAACACAGCATCCATGGGACCTGACAATATCCCAGGCTGTGTTCTACATGAACTACAGAACGAACTGGCACCCCACCTAAGTACCATGTTCAATCATAGCCTCACCTCAGGCTTTGTGCAAACTGAATGGTGCACCATGAAGGTTATCCCACTCCACAAAGGGGGAGCCAAGACGGACCCTGGGAATTACTACCCCATTAGCCTGACGAGCCTGGTCTGCAAGGCCATGGAATGTATCATCATGGAATTCATAAACAAAGACATTAGTAATCTCCAAACTCTGGACCCCACCCAGTTCGGGTTAGTAAAAGGCAGATCATGTTTCCTAATCCTGATAGACTTCTTTGAAGCAGTCACCAAAGCCATAGATGAGGGTAAGGTGGTTCACACAGTCTATCTAGATCTCACCAAGGCATTCAACACCATCCCCCACTCTGGAATTATAGATAAACTCACTAAACTAGGTATAAATCCCTATGTCACAAGATGGGTTGCCAACTGACTCATGGACAGAACCCACACTGTGAAAGTAGCAGACTCCAAAGCAGACTTTAGACCAGTGACAAGTGGAGTAACACAGGGTTCAGTCCTAGGTCCTCTCCTGTTTGGTATATACTTCTCTGAAGTACAGGCTAACACAGGTCTTTGGCTAACGAAGTTTGCAGATGACTGCAAACTGGGAGCCATAATCGAAACTGCTAACGATGTGGACATCTTACAAAAGGGCCTCACTGAGACAGATGTCTGGTGTCAAAGCCATTGCCTGAAGCTCAATGCCAAAAAGTAGATTGTCATCCCCTTTGGTAAAAACTCTGTACCCATGAACTACCACATAGGTAGTAGTCTACTTAACACCGAAACTGTGATAAGAGACCTTGGGACACAGGTGGACAGTAGTCTCTCCTTTGATAATCACATTGCCACAGTGGTCAGGAAATCCTTCTAGGTGACACACCTCATCACAAAAGGTTTCTCATCCAGAAGAAATGTCCGTGCACAATCATATGATATTATTATCAATGTGTCTCCTGTCCTTTATTAAACTCACCTGTTCAGTGTTAAATGCTGTATCTTGCTTTACATCTTTATGACACACCTTCACATTAGTAAAGATATTTTGTTAAAAATGTGTCTCATATTAATACTACAAAGCACAACACCAAATGTCACAACTCATCAGGACCCCCCCTCCCATCTGGATCTGGTTGCTAAAGTACAGTTTGTATGTTTCAGAATTGTAAGTTTGACCACAAAACAAATGCTTTGACACAGTTCCATTCAGATAAGTACTACAATGACAAATCTTATTTTCATAAAATTATATTAAAATGTTATGCAGTACTTCTCACGTCATATGTTCATAGGTAGGTACTAGGCTATTGGCCCTAGGGCCTATATAATCCTAGCCAAAAAGGTACCCTGGTTTTCGCCACCCAAGAAAATGATTTTCCTGTGACGCTGACGAGTAGAGCCACAGAAGTGATCCCCGGGGTGAGTTTCCTATTTCCCATCCAGTCATCAAGATTTTTCTTGAAGAGTGCTAATGAAGAGCTCTGTTTGACATAGATAGGTAGTCTGTTCCAGAGTATGGGAAGTCTCCAGGACAGGAATCTATCCCTCCAGCATGTTCTGTTTATTGTGGTGACAAGGTTTATGTCCCTACAGTGTGTAGTTCGGAGGGATTGGGATTTCTTTAAGTGGAGCATGTCCAACAGCTCTGGGTTTGACATAGCTTTGTATGTTAGGCAGAGATTGCCTCTGAGTAGGCGATATGCGACGGAGTAAAGCTGGAGTTTTTTGAGACGGTCTGCGTAGGGCATCTGTTTCAGGCCATTAATCCTCTTTGTGAGGTATTTCTGCAGCCTTTCCAGTTGTTGTAGATGTCTTGTGAGGTACATACCGAAAGGGGCGTTGTACTCTATATTGGGTCTAATGAGTGAAGAGTAGAGTGGAACAATGACCTTTTTTTTCTTCTGGATGAGAAACCTTTTGTGATGAGGTTAACAAGTTATTATTATTATTATTATTATGAGTTGATGAGTCACATTGTGTGTGTGTGTGTGTGTGTGTGTGTGTGTGTGTGTGTGTGTGTGTGTGTGTGTGTGTGTGTGTGTGTGTCACTTCGATCCTCACCACTGGCAACAGTGGGGAACATTCACTGGGAAGATGACAGGTATACAAGCAGTATTTCCAGATGCGTCTCTCTGCATCAAGTGCAGATTTCCTTAAGAGCACACAGAGACCACAGTCAGTCTAGAGCTGGTTTCTCCCTCTTTCTCCAGCTGTCCAATAAGACTCCCCAGTGGCACAGCTATAGAGTTGAGATCTCAGCTGAGTGACCAAGCCAAGACCTCCAGCACTCTCTCTGTCTAACCAATGTTTCATGACCCTGCCCAATTAGCTGACACACACACTATTTGAGGTTTGATTTATACACATACACCTGGGAAAGGCTGGCACAGGTATACTAACTATACCTCCTTCTGCCTAGATGATAAGGTAGTTATCACTGCCACCAGTCACTCCTTATCAGCTACGTTAGGGCGCTTAACAAAGGGTGTGTAATCTTACTATGTAATGTTACTATCAATCCAAATGGTAGTTTGAGCAAGGTTGTTATGTGTGGCCCACACAGTGTCACCAAATAAACATGCAAGTACTCTGAAAACTTAAATATCTCCAAACAGATCAGCCACAATGAAAGGTTTAAATATATTTAAATATATTTAATAACTAATAAAAGAACAAGACAATACTAAATCTATATGCATAATGACATCAGAGTTCAAAAACACAGGAAATATTTAAAACAACATTGCAGTACAGGCTCACACAAATAAGGAAAATATATCTAAACTAAGCTTCACTATATTCCTGACTGTATCTAAGAGAATGATACTACTGCCTAGTAACTTATTATAAGAGCAAGGCAGATGTGCTGAATGTTTTTTCTTGTTGCTGTTGTCCGGTCCAAGACAGAATGCAGAATGCTCTGTCTCACTGAGTTCTTCTTCTTTCAGCTTTTTCCCGGTTAGGGGTCACCACAGTGGATCACCTGTCCGCTCATGATTGGCAGTGGACTTCTCAAATTAATATCTAAAATATTACTGCTAGGATAGCTTGCAGAATTACATCATTTCTGGTCATCTGACTTCTAGTTCGCAGGCCAAAACCCCCATTGCTAGAAGCTGGCAGCATTTAGCATCCACTTGTAAAAAATATACAGACAAGGGCTTTTTCTCAGATCTTTGGCAGATGCTGGAAGTCATAAAACAATTGCATTCCTTCATGCTTCAAAAGTAGCAATTCGTTCGCTCCAAGGATAATACAAAAAGTTTCTTATTACAGACTTTGTGTCTCTAGCTGTATTGACAACTTGAGAGATAGTCTCTTTATTTTGTAGCATATAAAGTAATTTACTTTCAGATATTTTTCTAAAGTTTGCTGAACTGAAGTTAACCATCCAGTTTCCTCTGTTAAGCATGTACAAACAGTTACAATAGTGCAGGTACATTTCTGTTCTCTTCCAGTAGGGCACACATTGGTTACATTTCAAACACAGCACTTTGCAAATACCTTTTCAACACACACATCTGTACAAGCAGTTTGATATGCACATGACATACAGTTTTAATACATTTCTAATATAAGCATATTGTATAAATCATTTCAATATTTACCAATGACATATATTTATTTACAAAATTCCAGGTAGGTGTGCTGGCAATATAAAGACTCAAGCTAGTTTTTCAAGTGACCCTTGAGAAATTTTGCTTGCGAGAGAGATGCGCCTATCTGGGAATACCTTACCCCATACCCTGTTGTGAAATCCCAGCTGCCTTTGCATTGCTGATCCCATTACAGTGTTGCGGTGTCATATCACATGCCTGCAACCCTGGGCTCTGCCATAGTAATGTGGGATTTTACTGTCTGGCTTGCTATAGCTATAGATGCCCCTCAGACTCCTCCTACCTCCTACTGCAAATACTTAGCACAAGGGCCTCCCTATCATAGCAAGGATTCATGGTGTTAACATGGTACAAATTGTGCCCCTGCCTCCTGCCTAGCAGTTCTACCATGTAGTTAACATTACTGACCTTCCTTACCACTTTGAACATCCATCCAAAACTGCCTGCAGCAGCGTGTGTCTGACATAAATGAGAGCCATAACCTGCTGCCCCACAGCATAATCTCTAGCTCCAGCATTCCTGTCATACCACACCTTTTTCTGCTTTGGGGCTTCTGCCAGGTTCTTCTGGGCCAGGCCCATGAGTTCCCCAAGCCTTTTCCTGATGTTTTGGACATGTGCCACAATAGACTCCTTGTGGGATTCACACACACCCTCCCATGCTTCTCAAATCAAATCTAGAGGTCCCCTCACCTTATGCCCATACAGCAACTCAAAGGATGAGAAACTTGTGGATTACTGGGGCACCTCTCTGTAGGCAAACAACAGATGGAGCAAATATTTATTCCACTCCTTCTTAAAGTGGCCTTCAAATATCTGCAGCATGGTCTTTAGTGAAGAGTTTCACCTCTCAACCAGACCATTAGTCTGGGGATGGTAGGGGGTTGTTCTTTAGGTGCCTCACCCCACGGTGCTTTGACAAATAAGCCAGAAGGTCTAACATGAAATTGGCCCCTGTGTCAGTCAGTATTTCTTTTGAAAAATCTACCCTGCTGAAAATCTCTAGGAAAGCATTTTCCACCTTTTCTGCCTCAATGGAGGATAGAGCTACCACCTCAGGATATCTGGTAGCATAGTTTACTACCACTAGGATATACTTCTTTCCTGTGGAACTTGGGTACTCAGAGGCTCCACAGTATCCATAGCTACCCTATGAATTGGTTCCCTCAATCACAGGCAAAGGTATCAAAGGAGCTTTGACCCTGTCTCCTGCCTTACCTACTTTTTGGCATTGCTCACAGGTCCTGCAGTACACTGTTACATCCCTGGAAATCCCAGGCTAATAAAAGTTCTGCATAATATGTCTCTTGGTACACGTTATGCCCATATGACCTGAAAAGAGTATTCCATGGGCTATCTCTAGAAATGCCAGACAGTAGCCTCTGGGCAAAACCAACTGTTGGATAACCTCAATTTCCAGCCCTCCCTCAGGGGTCCACTCTCTATACAGTAACCCTTTGTCCCAGTATACAGATTCACCCTTTGTGAGAATAAGGCACCTTCCTGGCTACCTCTCTCAAGCCTTTTAATATAGGGTCTGAGAGCTGAGCCTGTCTCAACTCCCTGTTTGTAAGCCTTCCCAGCTCCCTTTCACAGGAAGTCTGGTATCCTCTGGCAGCTGTGCCTCACTCTCAGCCTGGGTACTACTACTCACCTCTGACTTGTGGTCACTCTGTCCAAGGGAACATCAGTACTCACAAGCAGCTGTGGTTCACCTTCAGTCTCACTGATACAGGGTAGCACCCTCCCTGAAGTAGCTACCTCACCAGTCCTGGCTTCAAGTGTTCAGGCTGTCTGGGACCCCCCTCAGGCTACCAGACCCATATGCCTTTTTCCAAGCCTGACTGAATGTCACTGCATGCACACAGGGTACTATATTATCAAAATCATTCCCCTATCAGGACATCTGCAGGGATATCCTCAAACACACTGACTTGGTTGCTTCCTTTTCCACCCTCCCAGTCAAGGTGAACCCTAGCCAAAGGTACTTTGAATGGGGTCCCTCATAAAGCACTGAACAGAGTAGACTGCCCAAGCAAGCAGTGCTCCTCTTTAAATATTGCAGACTTCACAATGGCTAGGTTAGTGACTGTATATCCCTTAGCAGTGGCCTGTTTCCCATATACTAAGACAGGATATAACCTCTTGTTATAGTTCGGTACCCTTGTTGTCTCCAGACAACTTACCACTGACATTCTGTCATTCCCACTTGCTGGCACCCCTACCTTTGTTCCCCACCTTGCATCCATGGACATCTATATGCTGCATGGCCCCACTGGTTACATTTAAAACACTTAAACCTTGATCCTGGCTGTGTACCTGAACTAGTGGCTTCCCATGTTACTGGAAGACTCTGTTAGGGCAGTTTAGGCTGTCCACCATGGGTTCCCTTACACCCATGTGGAGCACTGGCTATCCTTTCCCTGTGTAGTGATGACCTGCTTGCTAGGTATAGGTCTCCCTTTTCTGTGGTGTTACATTCTCTATCTGCCAACCAGATTCTCGTGTCCTCAGGCAAAGTGCTAAGGACCTTTTCCCTCACCAAAAGGTCTGCCACCCCTTCTAAAGTGGTGACGTGACACCCACTCACCCACCTATGAAAATAAGTGGTTAACTCAGTAATATATTCACATTCACTTTCGTCTTCTATAAGCTTCAGGTGTTAACTTAAAACACTCTAATACACAATTTTAACTGTGTTATAATTTAAGCTATCGGTATAAGACAATTTAGAAACAGCAGTTACAGCTTTACCATGGATTAAGGGGGTCAGGGACTATACCCAGAGCCCTTGGTCAACATTATACTGTTTACATACCCTTTCAAACATATGAATAAAACGATCAAAATTATCACCCTCTGTAAAACATGGAATAAATGTACTTATCTTTATTGCTTCTAGGGTTTGGTTGCTCACTTCCCCATTACCTCCATGACCCTTTCAAAGAGTCAGCATTTCCTTTTCATGTTGCTTCTGCCTCTCATTTTCTTTGGCTTCCAAACACTGCAGTCTCTATACTGATTCTGCTTCAACATCCAAATGCTGCAGTGTCTCTGCTGATTCTATTTCCAAATGTTTGGCCTCCAGTTCAAGTCTGTTTAACTCCAGATGGGTTTTTAAGTCCTCTGAGGCAAAGTTGAACTGTCCGTTTTTTGAGAGTTGTACATTCCCAAGGCCAGTATGGTTATCCTCCTGGTTGCTGGTCTGTGCTGCAGTTGTGGTTAAGACGGCAATCATTTCCACTTCAGTCAGATTGGCATGCACCAGTCCTTTGACTTGGCAGATTAATGTCATCTGGTTCCTTGTCGGCTTGCCATAATCCTCTGTTGACATCATTGCCTCCTCTCCCTGACTAACTAAGCTAACAAAAAATAAATAAACTTATTGTGATATGCAACTCTGAATGTCTAGTATGTGGCTGCTTGACAGTACAAACATCTTCCTTAGTGACCACTGTTTACAGGTAATGGGAGATCAATGCCCACACTACTGAATCCCAGTATGTGATATGGCTATTCCACCACTGCCCACTGAATGCGATGACCCACCACTGTGAACCAGTAATCAAGGAACTTCAATTCTCTCCAATGGCAACAGTGGGGGATGTTCACTGGGAATATGACAGGTACACACACACAGTATTTCCAGATGCAGCTCTCTGCATCAAGTGCAATTTACCTTAAGAGCACACAGAAACCATAGTCAGTCTGGGGCTGGTTTCTCCTTCTTTTGTCCAGATGTCCAATAAGACTCCCCACTGGCACAGCTATAGAGTTGAGATCTCAGCTGAGTGACCAAGCCAAGGCATCCAGCACCCGCTCTGTCCAACCATTGCTTTGTGTCCTTGCCCAGATAGCTGACACACACACTCTTTAAGGTTTGATTTATAGACACACACACACATGGGAAAGGCAATTTCATGTTTAATAGCTATGCCCCTTCTGCCCAAACTATAAGGTAATTTTGACTGCCACCAGTCACTCCTTATCAGCTACTTTAGGGCCCTTAACAAAGGGAGTCCAATCTTACTGTGTAATATTAATATTAATACACATGGTAGTTTAACCAAGAACAAGGCTATTAGGAGTGGCCCACACAGTGTCACCAAATAAATATGCAAATACTCTCAAAACTTAAATATCTCTTCACAGATCCACCACAATGAAAGGTTTAAATATATTTAATAATAAATAATAAAATAACAAGTATATATTCACAGTGACATCAGAGTTCAAAGCCACAAGAAATATTTAAAATAACATTGCAGTACAGGCTGACACAAATAAAGAAAAATATGTAAACTAAGCTTCACTATACTTCTGACTGCATCTAAGAGAATTATAGTATTCCCTAGTAACTTCCTATTAGAGCAAGGCAGATGTGGTGAATTTTTTCTTGTTGTGGCCAGGTCCAAGTCAAAATCCAGAAAGCTCTGTCTCACTCAAATTAATATCTAAAATATTACTGCTGGGGTAGCTTGCAGAATGACATCATTTCTGGTCATCTGACTTCTAGTTCCCATGCCAAAACCCCAATTGCTAGAAGCTGGCATAATTTAGCATCTACCTGTAAAAATATACAGACAGGGGCTTTTCCTCAGATCTTTGGCAGATGCTGGAAGTCATAAAACAATTGCATTCTTTCATGCTTCAAAAATAGCAAAAAGGAGAAAGGCAGGACACTTGGCTTGGCCACTCAGCTGAGATCTCAACTCTATAGCTGTGTCAGTGGGGTGTCTTATTGGGGATCTGGAGAAAGAGGGAGAAACCAGTCCCAGACTGACTGCGGTCTCTGTGTGCTCTTAAGGGATATTGCACTTAATGCAGAGAGCTGCATCTTTTAGTGTTGTGTGTGTATACCTTGTCATCCTCTGTGTACGTCCCCCACTGGTGTCAGTGGTGAAGATTTAGGCTCCTTGATTACTGGTTCAGTGGTGGGGCATCACATAGGTTAAGACCAGAATAAAATTATGTCAATAAACTAGTGAGCATACCTACACTAAGATAAAAAATATAAATGATATATCGCCAAACATTCATAGATATGTGGCTCTTTAATAAGTTTCTGTTCAATGTGTTATAACAAGTCAAAGATGATTCTAGAGGTGTGGATGCAGTGAATCTCTTTGAAATGTTTGAGTTAAAATAACAATTGAGTTTATGTGTTAATAAACCTCAAGGTGTGAACAGAGTTTTAAACATTAATTGCATTTTACAAGAAGAGCGAACTTACTAGTACATTGATAAATAATTTTATATTTAGATATTTATGAGTTCATTTTTGAGTAGCACAAAGGATTTGTTTATTAGATTAGATTGTGATCATTTTATTCATTTAAATTGTGGTTTTGGTATTTCTAACTATTCTGGTGAAGTGTTTTTTTTTTTCACAAAAAGGAAATTCAGTTAAGTGCTTTTGAGTAAATAATGAATCAGCTGCATCTATGGTGGCATATTATTTCTTACAAGACTGTGTTTTATATATTAACTAGTGTTTGAATTTTAATTTTAATGCACTATTTATTTTGACATGATATTCCATCACTTCTGTGTAGAACACCATGCTGATGCAATGCATCACACGGACTTAACTTTCACTAATCATCAATTAACCCACCTAAAACATAATCAAGATATCTCCTCAACTGAAGCCTCCGTTTGTTATAATATGCTCCATTCCTGCAACAAATGAGCTGTAATGTTTTCAACTAGAGTAACTCTTTTTTACGAAGGTCACAGAACTCACGTTCTGGTGAAAGTGTGATACTGATGGGTAGCTGTACACGGTGACGACTGAGTCTATTTTAAAAACCATGGCAGACTATTATACTTGATAGAAAATTATCTGTACATCACTGACAAAGCCATCAGCAGGGTATGTTGAGGTGAAAATATTCTGCTCCATAACATGTTGAACAAGAAGTAAAAGTTGAAAAGAAAGTCAAGCTCAAAAAGTAGCAAAGTTGAGCATCTGTAAGCCCATATTTTCAGTTAAATGGAAAAGACTGGTAGAGTCACCACAAAATGTAGCATTATATTATTAATAATGCATTCCCTGTGTTTCAAAAATGTGTCCCCAGGGAGTGAGAAATACTTTTCAATGAATGCAAAATTTGAGGAAACTACACTTTAAGAAAGCTCTTGTCTGGGAAATGTATTAGTTCCATTCTAAACAAACAAATGGCATATATAAGAACTTAGTCTAAACGTTTGTCTGGACTGATCACTACCAGACGTTAAAAGTGTACTTGATTTACTATTAACCTCTGTCTTGTGAGTCTAAACACTAGATGTGTGCTCTCCCAGGCAATTACTTCTAAAACTGTAGTCCACTGTATATCCTTCTGAAGCAATGTAAACTTTACTGAAACTATATTTCTGATTCCACAGTTCTTAGTTCTGCATAGGGATAAAGTCCAACAACCTAGTGTCCAAATCATGCATTCCTGTAGCTGAAGGCACTGCAAATATGTACATAACTGAAAAAGCAGATTTAGTTTCTATTTCTAACATTTGCTGCATTTCAACTAAAAACAGTCACATGCTTGGTAAACTTTATATTTTTATATTCTCTCCATGTTACACTCTGTACATGCAACATGATTTGCAGCATCCACAAATTCTATAAAAACAAAGGGGCTGATTCAGAAAGATCCAAGGCAACCATTTTGATTGTAAGACAGTCCTAGTACAGTCCTTTAGCAAAAAGATGTGCAGTACCACAGTGCATTGTATTCCCACCTGTGCTAAATGCTAACGAGGCATTCTGGGGGAGAGGTATATGCTAATTAGCCATTGTTCTCCTCAGAAATGCCTGTTGTAAGGCATTTACACAACTGAATGATTCAGAGAATTGCTTGGGTGCGTAAATTAACATGGCTACTCATAGCCACTCATGTTAATGAATACGGCTAGAACTCATGTTCAGCCACCACTGCAGAAATAAGTGACAGGGAGTCTAAGACTGGTAGTGCTGGCCTGTGTGTGTATATGTGTGGGGCTCAATGTGTGTGTGTGTCTGTTTGGGAGGTTGCACGAAAGGTGGTTAGTTAAAGGATTGGTAGGGTGTGTGTGTGTGTGTGTGTGTGTGTGTGTGTGTGTGTGTGTGTGTGTGTGTGTGTGTGTGTGTGTGTGTGTGTCCTCTTGTGAGTGCAATTAGGTAGGGGATGTGCGTGCATGTGTTTGTGTAGTTTTATGCATGTGTGTACATGTGTGTGTCTGTGTCTCTGTGTGTTGTTGTTGTGTCTTTCGGCTTTTCACGGTTAGGGATTGCCACAGCGGAACTCCGGTCTGCTAATGATTGGCAGTAGATTTTTTCATGCCGAGTTGCCAGCCCTGATGCACAACCTTCAACGAATGTACACCCATTCACGCATGTCTTCATGCAGAAGACACTCTAGCTGAGAATCGAACCAGACAGCGTCTTACTGTGAGGCGACAACGCTAACACAGCACCACCACCGCAGTATCTGTGTATGTGTCTGTGTGAATGGGTAAATGTTCTTCTGAGTGCGATTGGGTAGGGGCTGTGCATGCATGTGTTTGGTTTGTGTAGTTCTGTGCGTGTGTGTGTGTGTGTGTGTGTGTGTGTGTGTGTGTGTGTGTGTGTGTGTGCGTGCGGGTGCGCATGTTCATGAATGTGTGAATGCATGTTTGGGTGTGGAGGATTGTCACATCTCCACATTCATTCACACTAATGATCAAATCCTGCAATATTGGGTGGTGGAGAATTCTAGACACTAGGAATATTCTACATGTTATGCCATAAAGACACTTAGAAAAAGAAAAGGAAGGCAACGTGTCTGTCAGAGGGGCACTAGACTCCAGGGATACCTCTCATATCCTGCCTTAAAGGCAGTTAAGGAAAAAAAAGATAGATGATGTGGTTCAAGGGGGGAGCACTAGATACCAGGGTTAATCTTTATGGTGTGTTCTCAAGACCTAAAATAGACTCAACTCTGTACTCCCCCACCTCATATAGAGGATATTAGTTCTCTGTGACAACACTAGACATCAGGAGCACTTAAAAATATTGTTTAATAGGTAAATTAGAAAATTTCAAATCCTGTACTCTTGATGCAAAAAACAAAACTAACCCACTATGCTATCTAATCCATTAGAGTAGCCAGGGTTGGCTTACTTAATAAGAAATACAAAACTTTAATGTATGGCAGCATCCAATGATTGCAACAGTCCATAAATTACAAAGGAAAGGGTATCTATAAGAAGCAACAGCAGGACTGTGTCCATGTGGATGGAGTTTTCAGTACAAAGCTGGGAAGAACACTAGATGACTCCAAGGAGAATATTTAAACTATAACTGGAACGCATTTAAAAAGTTAACAGAGCAAGAGGTCTATCATCAGTTAGCACCTTTGACAGCATGAAGATCTTTTACAGGCAAGTACCTAACATAGGCCTGTATAAGTAAAGCACTGCAAGCATTACTCTACACAGTGGAATGTTTCTTATATGACCACCATGTGTAGGAACAAGTAAAACACTGCAAAAATTACTGTGCATGGTGTGATATCTGCTATATGCCCACATGTGTAGGGACAAGTAAAACACTGCAAGCATTTCTCTGCAGAATGGAATGTCTGCCATATGATCACATGTATAGGGACAAGAGAAACACCGCAAACATTTTTGTGCACAGTGGAATGTCTGCTACATGACTCCATATGTAGGAACAAGTAAAACACTGCAAGCATTAGTCTGCATAGTGGGATGCCTGCTATATGACCACTGTGCAAGCTACTGACAGGATGCAGTCCGAGGCTGTTGCTGCTCACCACTTGTTACAGTGTCGCAGTAATTTCACTGCCCTGTAGGTTCATATTCTAAATAGTGGCAACTGTGAAGTGGTACATCTATACTGTATCATGCTGTAACAGCAGCAACCACTGATTGTCACCCTGCTGGGCCATTTGGTAGTGGTAAAAATCACGGGTCATGTTGGATTCCATACCTGTTGTCATGCTCCAAGACTTTCACCATTCTTATGTGGGAGAGCACTATTTGTGGGTTGTTAATCACTTAAATTGTATAGGGTTGCTACTAATGACACACTAGTGTATATGTGTATGGTGTAGCCAGATTGTTCCTTACCAGGACAGAAGGGGATCCCTGGTTGAGATGGGTATCTTAATACAGAAGTGACAGTTCAATGAACAGGTGCTGTGAATGTCATAAAAATACTTCGCGGCAAAGGGAAAAATGAAAGCCTGGGGTTCTGTCATGAGCGGCTGAGATGTGACTTCACAAATCGCAAAAGGTATCCAGTATTTGTGCATCAAGTGTGTATCTTTATAGTGGATAGGAATGGCAATAGTGCAGTTCTAATCCTTTGCATCATGATTCAGTATTATTAAAAACAGAATTTCAATGCTTTCATAAATGCTCATATCACTCAGTATTGAGAAAAGCATTTGTTAGATTAGGTATGATTTAAATGTATAAAAATACATTATTTCCTTTGCATAAGTCTCGAAATGCAGCCATATTAAAGCAGGCCTTCACAGTGTACATACAGTTTCAGTGAATGCACATTCAATCATTGAAAATAACCTTCAGTCAAGAGAATTGATAAGAACAGAATCTGCGGTACATTTGAGCACAAGCACATTTTGTTTGTATGCTATAAGGCTTGGGAACCAAATCTGAAGATGGATGTAGAGATTTCCAGAGTTTTGATATTATTAGAATATACTTCAGGGACAGTTAAGTTCATTCGTTTGGAATGATATGCATATAGCCATGCAGTGAAGTCCTCAGAAGGTAGTAGAGACTCTTGAGTGTGAGTGGAGAAGTCAGGTCAAATATCCAGCATTCCAGAAAATTAATTGTACTACATAGCTATCCAAAGACCTAGTGGTTCACTGCAACATACATCTGCTAGGCTCCATTCCGTTGCTGTAATTGTGGAGGTTCCCATGAAGGTCAGAGAACATCACCCTGCTTTTGCTGTGGGGAATACAGGGTGGTCATCTGCGTGATGCGTTGTGAGGGTGGTCTGGGTGAGGTTGAAGGATGCACCAGACAGTGAATATCTGACAGGCTTGGTGCATTATAATATTACATGAGATTCATCCAAGCACAAGGGACTCGTTTTGAGGTGGGCTTATACATGATGTGTGATTTTATGGCCCTCTGATGGGATGCCTTAAGTGGCGTTACTGGTGATCAGACAGGTTGGGGTATCCAGTTTTATATGAGAGTTGTCTGCAATGGATTAGAACAACGGATTCCAACTATAACACATTCTAATCATCTTCTTTCATTTTCCCTTTGCAGTAATTTGAATTATTTATTTCTGCTGTGTGCTATGATGCCATCACTGTAATACCAGTACGCCTTGTATATTCTGCACTGGGCATTCATGAGAGTTGTTACTTGAGTGAAATATTGCATTTGTATGTATGGAGTTTTTCTCCCACTATCTCTGCTAAGAAGGGGTCCCTACCCATTCAGATCTTCCTAGTAAACAAAAGCAAATAAATACGTAAATAAACCCAAAGGCTGCAGCATGACCCTCGTGGCACAAACCACATGAAAATGTATCATGTGGTATCCATGTGAACTTGCATACAGATGAATGTCATTAGTGGCATCCATTCTGGCATGTATGTCTGGCAGGTGAATGTTATCAGGGATCTATGCAGCCCCTGCTGTCTGCTCACTCTGTGTGTTTGTGCATGTGTGTGGTACACAAATGTTTGTGTGCCTGTATGGGGCAGTAGATACTTAACAAACAAATCTGCTGTAGCATCCAATGAGAGGATACCTGCTATATTAATGTACTATTCCTAGACGACACGTGGAAGGTTTCAGTACCAGTATTGTCACTGCTGTTACTACTCGGGTATGCAGGGGTAATGTTCGACTCTTATATCATACATCTGTAATCCATAACAAGAATTACACAAACTATCCAATATTAGTGCATCTATTCAGACACAGGGAAGCTATTCCTGCCTGAATAGCAATGAACACTGCTCTAGAAGCCTAGCTCACAATCTAGCATTGTGACAATGCATGGTCTGACCCACATCAGTTATTGCTATCTCTCCTACAGTTGTATCTGATATTGCATAGTGTGCCATCCTTGCGTTTTGGAATGGTCCATAGCATGCTATATGTAAGAGTTAGAATCAGTCTCATATAAACAGCAGACTTTATGAATCACCTTCTAGGTCAGGGGCTACATAGGTTAATTTGCATATATGTACGATGCACATTTTGCTGACTGCACACTGCCTTTTGGAATATGTGTGTATGTGCTTGTGAAATTCCCATGCTCCTTTAGCAGTCAGAACTGGTTTAGCCCTCCCTTCCATTAACTGAACACCTCAGTAGATAATGCCTGTTAATCTCTCTAACTAGTGTGAAATGCAAGTACAGCTAGCAGAATTTCCTAGCAGGGAGTTCAACTCTTCCTTGTTTGAAGTTACATTTGAAGATATCTCCTACTCTCCCAGTGTCAGCGAATCTTATTAGTCATGTAATTAACTTCCTAAAATTATTATGCAAAGAATGATAGCTTAATCAAATGTTTAATTACTGGAAAGTGGCATAATCACTTGGACATATCTGCAGAGTACCAGTTACCTAAAATTTTCATTTTTTCATTTAGTTGACTGGGAAAGTCTGACTAGGACAGAGTCTATTTTCAGCAGAGGCCCAGGGAGAAATGCTCCAGATGCATGTCTTTGGATTGTAGGAGGAAATTGGAGTACCTGGAATAAACCCACATGAATGCAGGTAGAACATACAAACTCTGCACAGAAGGCACCCCAGCTGAGAATCGAACCAGAAAACCTCTTGCTGTGAGGCGACAACGTTAAACACTGCACCACTGCGCTGCCCCTTTTATGTCTAAAAATTAGACGTAATTACTTGCTGTCTCTCAACGGTGCAATGACTGACTTGCATGGGGCAGTTTAGCCTATACAGTACATTGCCTATATAAAATAAACACCCAAGTCAGCTTTTTTTCTCTGCTAAGGTATATTATTCAAATGTTCTTGAAGACAGCAAATAAAAACTTTTCCATATGCATCCACTTACCTAGGGATTTCCTGAACCGTACTGATAGTTTTTAGGAGAACGTTCAATGCCTTCTTTGTGTTTTTTAATTTCTCAAAATCTTTTGGGTTTCTAATACCAAGATGGGAAAGGACCCCATTCCTATGTCAAAGTATGATTAAAGTTCATGAAATTAGTATTGTTTCAGTCTTTGATGTCAGCCAAAAGTGCTCTTTGCAGCACCCGCAGTTTGCCCAGTAGTGATGACTGTGCAATTTGTATGGAGTTGCATATATTGGTAACATATCTAAATATGATTGTAGATTCCTTTTTATAAGACCCGTTGCTTCCTACTACTATTGGAACTGTCTGGGTGTCATTTTTCCACATTGCTCTTGTTTCTGCCTGTAAATCCTGATATTTTATGAATTTGTGTCTCTCTGTATGCAAGACACTGTAATCAATGGGTGTAGTGATTTCAATGATCAGTGCTACTTTTGTCTTCTTTTCATAGACCACTATATCTGTTTTTCTCACATCTATCTTTTGAACTGTTGGTAATGGGTGATCCCATGTGATATAGACCATCATTTTCTTTAATGCTTTGTGCCTCATGTTTCCAGTGTTTTTCACCTATTTCAATATTAGAATGTTTGCACATCCCCAGTGCAGCAGTCTTGCCACATTATTATGCCTTTCAGTATACAGTCCTTCTGCTGTTAGTATGTCACAACCAGCAATAAGGTGTGCGACCGTTTCCAATTTGATTTTACAAAACCTGTATTTGACTGTTTCTCCCACATGTTCAATGGACTTTGTAAACCAACGTGTATGTAGCCCATTATCTTGGGCCGCCAATATTAGCTTTTCTTTTTTTGGTTTGAATTTCTCTCTCCTTAACCATTCCTGTGTTGGTCCTGATTTCCAGAGTTTTGATATTATTAGAATATACTTCAGGGACAGTTAAGTTCATTCGTTTGGAATGATATGCATATAGCCATGCAGTGAAGTCCTCAGAAGGTAGTAGAGACTCTTGAGTGTGAGTGGAGAAGTCAGGTCAAATATCCAGCATTCCAGAAAATTAATTGTACTACATAGCTATCCAAAGACCTAGTGGTTCACTGCAACATACATCTGCTAGGCTCCATTCCGTTGCTGTAATTGTGGAGGTTCCCATGAAGGTCAGAGAACATCACCCTGCTTTTGCTGTGGGGAATACAGGGTGGTCATCTGCGTGATGCATTGTGAGGGTGGTCTGGGTGAGGTTGAAGGATGCACCAGACAGTGAATATCTGACAGGCTTGGTGCATTATAATATTACATGAGATTCATCCAAGCACAAGGGACTCGTTTTGAGGTGGGCTTATACATGATGTGTGATTTTATGGCCCCTCTGATGGGATGCCTTAAGTGGCGTTACTGGTGATCAGACAGGTTGGGGTATCCAGTTTTATATGAGAGTTGTCTGCAATGGATTAGAACAACAGATTCCAACTATAACACATTCTAATCATCTTCTTTCATTTTCCCTTTGCAGTAATTTGAATTATTTATTTCTGCTGTGTGCTATGATGCCATCACTGTAATACCAGTACGCCTTGTATATTCTGCACTGGGCATTCATGAGAGTTGTTACTTGAGTGAAATATTGCATTTGTATGTATGGAGTTTTTCTCCCACTATCTCTGCTAAGAAGGGGTCCCTACCCATTCAGATCTTCCTAGTAAACAAAAGCAAATAAATACGTAAATAAACCCAAAGGCTGCAGCATGACCCTCGTGGCACAAACCACATGAAAATGTATCATGTGGTATCCATGTGAACTTGCATACAGATGAATGTCATTAGTGGCATCCATTCTGGCATGTATGTCTGGCAGGTGAATGTTATCAGGGATCTATGCAGCCCCTGCTGTCTGCTCACTCTGTGTGTTTGTGCATGTGTGTGGTACACAAATGTTTGTGTGCCTGTATGGGGCAGTAGATACTTAACAAACAAATCTGCTGTAGCATCCAATGAGAGGATACCTGCTATATTAATGTACTATTCCTAGACGACACGTGGAAGGTTTCAGTACCAGTATTGTCACTGCTGTTACTACTCGGGTATGCAGGGGTAATGTTCGACTCTTATATCATACATCTGTAATCCATAACAAGAATTACACAAACTATCCAATATTAGTGCATCTATTCAGACACAGGGAAGCTATTCCTGCCTGAATAGCAATGAACACTGCTCTAGAAGCCTAGCTCACAATCTAGCATTGTGACAATGCATGGTCTGACCCACATCAGTTATTGCTATCTCTCCTACAGTTGTATCTGATATTGCATAGTGTGCCATCCTTGCGTTTTTGGAATGGTCCATAGCATGCTATATGTAAGAGTTAGAATCAGTCTCATATAAACAGCAGACTTTATGAATCACCTTCTAGGTCAGGGGCTACATAGGTTAATTTGCATATATGTACGATGCACATTTTGCTGACTGCACACTGCCTTTTGGAATATGTGTGTATGTGCTTGTGAAATTCCCATGCTCCTTTAGCAGTCAGAACTGGTTTAGCCCTCCCTTCCATTAACTGAACACCTCAGTAGATAATGCCTGTTAATCTCTCTAACTAGTGTGAAATGCAAGTACAGCTAGCAGAATTTCCTAGCAGGGAGTTCAACTCTTCCTTGTTTGAAGTTACATTTGAAGATATCTCCTACTCTCCCAGTGTCAGCGAATCTTATTAGTCATGTAATTAACTTCCTAAAATTATTATGCAAAGAATGATAGCTTAATCAAATGTTTAATTACTGGAAAGTGGCATAATCACTTGGACATATCTGCAGAGTACCAGTTACCTAAAATTTTCATTTTTTCATTTAGTTGACTGGGAAAGTCTGACTAGGACAGAGTCTATTTTCAGCAGAGGCCCAGGGAGAAATGCTCCAGATGCATGTCTTTGGATTGTAGGAGGAAATTGGAGTACCTGGAATAAACCCACATGAATGCAGGTAGAACATACAAACTCTGCACAGAAGGCACCCCAGCTGAGAATCGAACCAGAAAACCTCTTGCTGTGAGGCGACAACGTTAAACACTGCACCACTGCGCTGCCCCTTTTATGTCTAAAAATTAGACGTAATTACTTGCTGTCTCTCAACGGTGCAATGACTGACTTGCATGGGGCAGTTTAGCCTATACAGTACATTGCCTATATAAAATAAACACCCAAGTCAGCTTTTTTTCTCTGCTAAGGTATATTATTCAAATGTTCTTGAAGACAGCAAATAAAAACTTTTCCATATGCATCCACTTACCTAGGGATTTCCTGAACCGTACTGATAGTTTTTAGGAGAACGTTCAATGCCTTCTTTGTGTTTTTTAATTTCTCAAAATCTTTTGGGTTTCTAATACCAAGATGGGAAAGGACCCCATTCCTATGTCAAAGTATGATTAAAGCTCATGAAATTAGTATTGTTTCAGTCTTTGATGTCAGCCAAAAGTGCTCTTTGCAGCACCCGCAGTTTGCCCAGTAGTGATGACTGTGCAATTTGTATGGAGTTGCATATATTGGTAACATATCTAAATATGATTGTAGATTCCTTTTTATAAGACCCGTTGCTTCCTACTACTATTGGAACTGTCTGGGTGTCATTTTTCCACATTGCTCTTGTTTCTGCCTGTAAATCCTGATATTTTATGACTTTGTGTCTCTCTGTATGCAAGACACTGTAATCAATGGGTGTAGTGATTTCAATGATCAGTGCTACTTTTGTCTTCTTTTCATAGACCACTATATCTGTTTTTCTCACATCTATCTTTTGAACTGTTGGTAATGGGTGATCCCATGTGATATAGACCATCATTTTCTTTAATGCTTTGTGCCTCATGTTTCCAGTGTTTTTCACCTATTTCAATATTAGAATGTTTGCACATCCCCAGTGCAGCAGTCTTGCCACATTATTATGCCTTTCAGTATACAGTCCTTCTGCTGTTAGTATGTCACAACCAGCAATAAGGTGTGCGACCGTTTCCAATTTGATTTTACAAAACCTGTATTTGACTGTTTCTCCCACATGTTCAATGGACTTTGTAAACCAACGTGTATGTAGCCCATTATCTTGGGCCGCCAATATTAGCTTTTCTTTTTTTGGTTTGAATTTCTCTCTCCTTAACCATTCCTGTGTTGGTCCTGATCAACATGAGGTTGATCCAGAAGTTTTCTACACTTGCAGCTATATTTATGCATTTTCCATATTTCTTGCCTTCTCATCTGGACCTTCACCTTATATTCTTTCTTTTGTTTTTTGCCACATTCAGTTGCCACCTGATTTTTATCTACTTCTAGTTTAATTTCCATTCCTGCTTGACACCAATATGCTTCTGCTAGACTAATCAGGGAACTAATCTTAGATTTATTCTCCTTGTGTTTCAAAACGTTCACTATGTTTGGGTCTTGTGAGGTCAGCAAATATGTATGCAGTCCCCCGATTACAGATCTATACATGCAATCAATTTCAAGGAAGCCCATACCTCCTTTGGAATGCGGAATATATAATATTGGTATACACTGATTTTTATAAATCATTTGATGAGCATGAAGAATCCTTCCTGTTTTCCTGTTTAATCTTTCCTACACCTTTTGGGGCCAGTCAGTCACTCCAAAACTCTAAGTTAGGACAGGAAAAGCAAATTGGTTTATACCTTGAACTTTGTCCAAGATGTCAATGCTGTTTTCATTATTAATTATTAATTAAATTATTAAGTCTTCTAAAATATTCCTTACTGAGTTTTATTTGCATTTGTTCATGTTTTGTTGTTGATCCTTCAGTTCCCAAATAGTTATATACTCCCTCTCGATCAAGTTCTTTTATATCAAATTATTGTCCCAAACTGATGTATTCTTTGTGCTGTAGCTTTCCTGCTTTAGAGGTTACTTTTGCACATTTATCTAGACCAAATGACATTCTTATATCATCTGAAAAAGCTTTGAGTACTTGCAGTTGTGCTTTCACTTTCTCATCTGATGAGTTATACAGTTTTAAATCATTGACAAAGAGAAGATGAGAAGTCTTTACACTTTGTTACATTCTTGGATCCAAATTATAGCCATGACCTAATCTGTTAAGCAGACAGCTTAATGGGTTAAGCTCAAGGCAATAGAGCAGTGGTGACAGGGAGAGTCAACCTGGAATATCCCCCTTTGGATTTTTATCCCCTAAATAATAATTTGTTCTTTATCCTGGCTTAACTGCAAAATAGTTTGCCACTTTTTCATGGTTGCTGTGATGTAGTTTATAAGTGAAGGGTATATCTTATACATTTGTAAGCACTCTTTTATCCATGAATGTGGGAAACTGTCAAATGCTTTTTTTGTATTCTATCCATGCCATACTTAGATTCTTCCCCTTATTACAGTTCTCCAATATGACTTTATTTAACAACAAATTATTTTTTTGTTCCATATGACTTTCTTTTATTACCCTTTTGTTCCATTGACATAATTGAGTTTTCTTCTAAATGACTATAAACTCTGTCTACATCAATTTCAGTATATAGTTTATATGTCATCTGAAGGTAAGTTATTGGTCTACAGTTTTTAGGGTAACTTGCAGGTTCACATGGAACATTGTTTTTCTTGTTGTTAGCTAGGCTAATTTCTGTTTGGGGTGCTCCTATAAATTGTTCTTACAGATGGCTAAATCTTCATGCAAAGATGTTAATACTTTTACCCAGAAGTTAGGTACTTCATCTGGACCTGGGATTTTCCAATTCGAAGCTTTTCCTAACTTTGTTTTCATCTCTCTGGCTGTTACATTATCCCAGGTCATAACCTGTACATTTGAACTTCTTATTCTTTCTGTTATTTCTTCTATCCATTAAGCATCTTTGTTGTGTTCCACAAGATCTTCATAAATATTTCTCCAAAATGTATCTATTTCTTCTTTTTTTACCTTGTTTCCCAATTCTTTATAAAACTTTTTAGGGTCATCAGTAAATTGCATTTTGTACTTTTCCTTTATATTTATCTGTGTATCTTCTATGTTTTTCTGCCTGTGCTGATATTTTTAGTTATTTGTAATAGTGCATGATAAATCCTGATCCATTATAATACTGCACTTTGCTTTTATCACATCTGTCCTTCTGAGTATTTTTGTTGATCTGTTCCCTCTTCTATACTCCTCTAACAGTGACACTTCTTATCTTAATTGCTTCATAGTTTTCTCTATTCAATACTTCCATGATGGCATCCGATTTCTCCCCGTCCTTTCCCTTACTACCATGTGTTCTTGTGATAGGACTTTATCTCTTATTAATTTGACTGCACAGTAATGTATCCTGTTTACTTCTGTTGAATGTCATGAATCTCTAAAGACAGTCCTAATTACTGTGTTCATTTTTATCATACTTCTAACTTTTTGGGTTTTATTGACCTTCCGTGGTCTTTTTCTTTCATTTTTTTTCATTGATCTCAATGCACCTTATTTACCTCTATTAAATCAAGCAACTCTTCGATTAGATCATGTTCTTCTAAACTGAGGGCACATTCTTTGTCCACCATTTCTACAGAAAGTTCCAGAGCTTCTTCCAGTTCTGTGTTCTCTTCAGTTTCAGCCTGTGTCATCTGTTGCTCTTTCATATGGGAAATCACTGGCCTATCACTCCCTGACATTGACTGAGTGTCAGAGTTGCTACAGTTGCCTGTTCTTTCCCTTGCAGTATAGCTCCAACTGAACTTTTGTACTGAATTCCTATGGGAGGCTCCAACGTATCTTCATATGTCAACTGATTAGATGTTTCCTGCTCCACTGGTTTCTCCTTAATTTGGGTGTCCATTGCTCAATCTTATTGTGTTATCTGAGTTAAATTTTCTACATTAAATCCTTCACATTTGCAGGTAATCTATAACCTCAGTTTCTATTTCTTTAAAATCTCAATTACTAATCCTCTTTTCTTATTTTTTGTATTGTGAAATTTTCTGTATTGCCTGTATTTCTCTTCAAATATCTTTGGTGCTGCTCTTTTTGCATTGAATAGTTTTGCTTTCTCCTTTGCATAAATATCGCACCATATTAAATTTCTTTTTCTTTCCCATGCCCATATTTCTTCTTCAGATGTTTCCTGCTCGTCTTGTTTCTCCTTACTTTGGGGACTAGTTATTCCATCATGCTGTGATATGACCTGTTTTGTTGGAAGGGTGGCCTAATGGTTAAGGTGACTGTCTTACAAACACAAGGTGCAGGGTTTGAGTCTCACAAGGGATAATTGGCTTGGCTTAAAATGGCTCACAAGGGCAGTTAGCCTAGTACTAACCTATGAATCCTTCACTTTGCAAATATTCCACAACTTCACTTTCTATTTTTTTAATTTCTACTTGACTAATCTTCTGTTCTATATTGTCTCTTTGTGATCTTATTTTTTATTCTGAAATTTTCCATACCTGGATGCCTTTGCCTATATTTCTCTTTGAATATCTTTGGGGCTGTCTGTTTTGTGTTGATTAATTTGCCTTTCTCCTTTGCATAAACATTGCACCATATCAGATCTCTCTTCCTTTATTTTACAAACCCTTCAAAGTCTCTAAATTGTGTTCTTTAAATTTTCTCACTTCCTCAGTTGCTTGTTTTTCCAAATAGAACAAGGTTTCTTGGTCTTTGTGGTGTGTGGCATGTAATATGATGCTGGAATGCATACCCACAATACAAAACTGTAGCGTTGTGAGTATTAGGTGCCATTTTTTTAAATCTCCATGCCCCTTAATAGTCACAACTAATTTAGCCTTCCCTTCCATTACCTGAATGGCTCAATGTAAGCTACTGTATTATTGATTCTTATATGCAACTTTACTATGTACATTAAATTCAGTTGTTTGTAGTCTGTAGAACACTTACTAATCAATGATGCTGTCCTAAGTATATGCAACTACTGAACTGAGATACATATTAATATAATTCTATGCTGGAGTGAGTGTCTGATCTCACATTTTTCCTTTATTAGATCAGTATTGTTGCAAAGATGTTGGGGCTAGACCTATTCACAGCAATCTATTTATGGGGACCTTTTACTCCTAAATTACTAAGCTGCTTTGTTTTATGTCACCATATTAATTATAGTTCAATACTGTGCCTGAAATGGTTGATAAAGTTGTTCAGTGAAGTTAAAGCAGTTAGCCAATGATGCTATATATATGACAATTTTGCATGAACAGTGGGTCAGCACTCTTTAATTTGCAAATGCTGTATGCTCTGTAACTCTGCTGTTTTCCAGCTCAGTGCAGAGGATGCATATAGTTTTTCAATGACTTCCAATGCAATTGTTAACTTGATGCCTTATAGATGTTACTGGTACAGTAATCGCTGTTATTTTCTTTTTATTATTATTATCCCCTCTTACGGATGTGGGCAAAGTAACCATTTGTTACCATGTATAACTACATGTAGATAATGCAAACTATAAAAAACAAAACAGCCAGTATTTATTAACTACCTGTAGATAATGCAAACTATAAAAAAAAAACAGACACTATTTATTAACTACCTGTAGATAATGCAAACTATAAAAAACAAAACAGACAGTATTTATTAACTACCTGTAGATAATGCAAACTATAAAAAACAAAACAGCCAGTATTTATTAACTACCTGTAGATAATGCAAACTATAAAAAACAAAACAGCCAGTATTTATTTGATATTATTCATATGTTCTTAGGGACAAGTGAATAAAACATTTGCATAGACATCCACTTATCTAGGGCTTTCCTGAACTGTGCAGATAGTTTTAGTAGTACATTTGACATTGTTTTTAGTAACATGGTCAATGTCTGGTTTAGTGCCTTTTTTGAAGGTTGGGTATTAGCATGGTCACTGTCTGGTTTAGTGCCTTCTTTGAAGGCTGGGCATCAGGCTGGCAACTCGGCACTGTAAAAATCCACTGCCTATCAATAGTGGACAGGAGCTTCGCTGTGGCAACCCCTAACCGGGAAAAGCCGAAAGACTCTCGATCAATGTCCGGTTTATGATGCCTACTCCATTTGCCCTCACTGCACTCAGGCTCACTCTGCTCTGTTGCTCTACCCCCAGTGTCCTCCCACCTCTTCTTAATGTATCTTTACATGCATAACCAAAACACCCACTGAACAGCCCCTCCTAACTACACACACCAATCATCCCATATCTCACAGTGCCTTGTCCACTACAAAACCCCGATCCCAAACACTCATCTGTATTTCCACTATTGTCATAGCCTCTCTCCTCTTATATTAATGACCAATAATCATACTATCCTATCGTTGTCACTTGTAACACTCCTAACAAAAAGATATCCAAATCAACTACTCCATCAAACTCTCCCACAAATCCCATACTGTACAATTCTCTAATGCATCATACTTCCAAACCATATCACATGAACTATACAATTTTATTCCCTGTATCTATTCTCCTATACATACCTCCAAAGCTATTACACAAATACAGCTCCCTCAAATATTTCCAGATAAATCTCCCCTCTCCTCACTATCATACAGAACACAAAATCAAAACAAAATGGCCTGTTTTCTACTATCAAACTTCTAATTTCTTTTCACTCATTGGGGGCATACATTGTAAATAAAAAAAAGACGGGGTCACCAAGTACTACAAAAGTTTTAATAACGTTCTGGTATCTTGACTAAGTGCCTTCAGAGGAATAATTTTTAAAACATCATGCAGTCTTTTTATACAGATCTTCAATTAAATAATTAATGAACAATTTACAAGTTGAACAACCCTTAAAGATCCATACCCGTAGCCATAACCCCAGTGGTTCTTAACCCCTCTTAAATGTTACATTGGTCAGACTAAGTGTATCATTAAAGTTCGTATTATGGAGCATCTCAGTGACATTAGGAATAAACACTTAGATAGTCCTATTGCAGATAATTTCCATAGAGTACATGGGGGACATGATGGAAGTTTATGTTTTAGTGTATTAGCTAAACCAATAACAATGGGTGGGGGTAATTTTGCACACAAGCTATTGGAAAGTAGATATATATTAAATTATAGAACACTTATACCAAGGGGCTTAAACTTGGACATTAAGTTGAATGTTTGAGCTATTGTTTGTTGGGTTTTATTCTTTTTATGGATGGCTATGGGTATGGCTCTTTAAGGGCTGTTCCAACTGGTAAATTGTTCATTAATTATTTAATTGAAGATTTGTATAAAAAGACTGCATTGTGTTTTAAAAATTATTCCTCTGAAGGCACTTAACCAAGGGACCAGAATGCTATTAAAACTTTTGCAGTACTTGGTGACTTCATCTGTTTTTCTTTTTTCTTTTTGCTGATTTACCTTCTAACCCTGGACCAAACCATTTAAAAAAACAGTTTTACCACCTCAGTCTACCTCAACTCCACTCAGACTCACATTCCTAATAGACAATCTAGCATTCTGCTATTAAATGCAAATAAAAGTAGAACCACCAATAAAATTCAAGACATCTCTGCATGCAAAGCACAGTTAGTTGTCCCCAGATGTGATCATTGCCATAGAAACCTGATTAAAAACAATGTATCAGATGAACAAATACTACCCCCTGGATATGGTACCTCATACTAGGTGGAAAAAAAGAGAGCAGGAAGAGTAGCCATTATATTCAAAAATTCATTAGCTACAACTCTTTACACAAATAATATTCCATGCTTCCACAAAGTTGAACTCCTAATCTCTCAACTCTAAATAATGACAAAAAAACTATGTATTGCAGCCATTTATATTCCCCCCAGGCAATAATATAATAGTTTATTAACTGGTCTACAAACCCTTGTGACCCCCTGGCCACCTCCTGCTATCTTGCTCCATATCTAAACTATGGAACTCTCTACCTCCCTCCCTGCGCAATACCCTTAACTACACCAATTTCAAATCTCTCATATTCTCACATCTTGCTTCAAAATGGACATGCAACTCTCCTACATAAATATCTCCCCTAACTATTTTAATTCCCACCCCCTACCACACCCAATTCTCATACCACTGCATTGCCTACTATTACTTTCCACTACCTACAAAGGACAGTCTCCTGCTGCACTGTGGCTAACCTTGTTAAATCTCCTTTTATATATAAAACTGTGATTTTATTACATATAATATATACTATAACTGTACTTACAAAAACTTTCCACCACTATTCTATTATCTATATTTCCTTGCATGTATTATAAGTATTATACCTCATATCTATTACACTGTATTCTCAGCTTGAAGTAACTCATTACACTGCTTTGTATATATTTGTAATTTACTTGTTCGTTATTTGCCATTGGAGCTTTTCTTGCAGAGTCTCCAATGAAAACGTGCTCTTCTTGGCTCAGTGGACTTCCCCAGTCATCAAACTGAAATAAATAAATAAGTTGAAGATACACCTAGCTAATTTAACAATAACAGTCTTGAAGAAACAATTATACTATTATGCAGATTAATATTTATATAAATTATATTAATATAACACATGATATATAAATTAATAATATTTATATTGATTATATTAGTTATGAGGCAGAAACAGCCTATAGAGAGGAGGTGAGACAACTGATAACTTGATGTGGTAACAACAATGTGGCACTCAATGTGAATAAGGCGATGGAATTAATCGTGGATTTCAGAAAAAGACATAAGAAACATTCCCCACAAACAATCAATGGAGAAAGAGCGGAGAGGGTAAAAGCTTCTTGGGGTGCACATCCTGGAAGATTTGTCTTGGTCTTTGAACACAAATGCCATTCCCAAGAAAGCACAGTTCCGCCTACACCTTCTGCAAAGGTTAAGAAGAGCAAATCTACCAGCCCCTGTTCTAACGACCTTCTACAGTGGCACAATTGAGAACATCCTGACAAACAGTTTTGCAGCTTGATATGGCAACTGCTCCACCACAGACTGCAAGTCCCTCCAAAGAGTGGTGAAAGCAGCAGAAAAGATTACCAGGACCACTCTACCATCTATTCAAGACTTCCACCATTCTTCTTATCTTAACAGAGCCCAGAAAAAAGTCATGGACTGCGCTCACCCTACATATGGACTGTTCCTGCACCTAACCTCTGGGAGGCATTATCATAGCATAAATTGCAAAATAGACAGATTTAGCAGAACTTCTATTCCCTGGCCATCAGGCTACTGAACTCCAGTAGCAACTTACATCTTGCTTGACATCAGGGACAGTAGGTAACATGACGAGTGAGAAGCATATTTGTGTGCAATAACCTTAAAATGTCTTATAATATATTGTGCAGTTAATCTAACAGAGTATAATCTTATTTCTGTGGAATATCCGCTGATACTAAAACAAAATCCTGTGCAATAAGTAACAGTTGTGAATTTTTTGTGCAATAAATATTGTTTCCTTAGACTAATGCCAACAGAATCATATGCAATAAATGACAGCTGTGGAATTGTTTTGCATTAAATATCGTGTTTCTTTAGACTAGTGCCAACAGAACCCTGTGCAATAAGAAGTAGCTGAGGAATTGTGTGCAATAAAGGCCATGTCTCTTTAGCTTAGTAAATGTCTGTTGATATGTATAACAGTAAATATTATGTAGTAGGAATGTCTAAATGTAGTAATGTGAATTGTTGTATATGTTAGATGCTTGCACATAGAGCCTGGAGTAACATAACTTCATTCAGTTGCACTTGTTGTGGAGTCTAAATGACAATAAAGTTTACTTTGTCTTTACTAAGAGACCTTAATACTGACTGGAAATTAGCAAGTCAAAACTAGCACCAACCCAATAAACCTTTATGACTTTTCCCAAGTCAAAAACAGTCCCACTAGATTAGATAAAAGAAGTGGCAAACATTTAATACCTGACAGGTTACTAACCAGTAATCATAATGATATTAATATCTCTGGCTCTTTACCGCACACCATAAGTCATCAGGCACCCACATTTACCCTTATGCACTATAACACCTTTAAGAAAATAAAAAACTATAACCAGGTATGCAATTTAACTTCTTTCTGGAAAGACATATAAACTGAAACTCTAAAAAATGAAGTTGGACCCCCTCTAAAACTGTTCCACTTAATGAAACAGTTGTCACACTTTTACTAAATATACTACATCTACAGCCCCATATTAAAGCTAGAAGAGTAAAATCTAACCCAGTGTCAGGGCTTAAAATGAAAACAAAACTGCTGATATTACAGAGAGGCAGGGCCTAGAAGACATGCATACAAAATAAAACCCAATCAGTTTTTGAAACTAAAACCTCCAATTTTAGCAGCAGAAACCCTACCAACAGAATATCTAACCATTCCAACAGAAACAATAGCATACCATGTATTACTTCTCATCAACTCATCCATAAATGAAAATCATATCCTCACCCTCTGGAAAACATTGTATATTATATATACCCTTTCACAAAAGTTGCACATCCACAAATTTTTCTAATTACAGATCCATAGCTATGCTATCATCTTGACTAAGATCCTTGAAAAATGTATTCATACCCAATTCATAGATTACCTAAGATCAATCTCATTACATTGGCTTCAGACCCAATTATAACACTACAACTGCCCTTTTTAGCTTTGCAAACAATATCAGAAATGAAAGGAACAAAGGGAACCTTGTCTTTTCTGTTATTTTACATCTATCAAGGGCATCTGACCTACTCCAACAAAAACTTCCAGAGGAACTTTACTCCTTAAAACTCTCAGAATCAGTATTTTTCTGTTTCACACCTACATCTCTGGCAGGCTTAAGGAAGTGATGTGGCAACATATATTCTCTGCCTTTCTTTCTGTCTCCATAGATGCAAGACTCTTTTACTTTTTAATATTTATGCAAATTCACTCCACAACGATTTTAAAGATGCCTCTGTAATTCAATCTGTAGATGGCTCTAACTTCACCTGCTTCACTCAAACTATACTAGATTCCAAATAATTACACGTCTCTTTCTCTTCTTCTGAAGTCTGGCTGTCTAACTCTCAGCTACTTCTATACCCTGACAAATGAAACACATGCCTTTTACCCTCAAACATAGCACAGAGCTAAAATATTATTTAACGATTACCTTTAGCAATAACTCACTCCTTATATTCATACCAAAAACTGAGGAGCTCAATGTAATTATTTACAAAAATCTGAAATTTTGCCAGCATGCATTTCATGTAATAAAAAAAAAATCAAAAACTTGGGACACCCTAGTGTAACAGCATTGTTTAAATATAACCACACCTGTCTATGGTGCTGTCATACCCTGGTGTAAAAGCATCATTTACACATAGCCACACCTGTCTATGGTGCTGTCGTACACTAGTGTAACAGCATTGTTTACATATAGCCACAAGTGTCCATGGTGCAGTCGTACCCTAGTGTAACAGTATCACTTACATATAGCCACACCTGTCTATGGTGCTGTCATACCCTAGTGTAACAGCATCATTTACATATAGCCACACCTGTCTATGATGCTGTCATATCCTAGTGTAACAGCATTGTTTACATATAGCCACACCTGTCTATGTCCCTGTTGTACCCTAGTGTAACAGCATTATTTACATATAGCCACACCTATCAATGGTGCTGTTGTACCCTAGTGTAACAACATTGTTTACAGATAGACACACCTGCCTATGGTGCTGTTGTACCCTAGTGTAACAGCACTGTTTACATATAGCCACACCTGTCTATGTTGCTGTCATACCCTAATGTAACAGCATTGTTTAAATATAGCCACCCCTGTCTATGCTGCTGTCATACCCTAGTGTAACAGCATTGTTTACATATAGCCACACCTGTCTATGGTGCTGTCGTACCCTAGTGTAACAGCATTGTTTACACATAGCCACACCTATCTATGGTGCTGTCGTAACCTAAAGTAAAAACACTTTTTAGATATAGCCACACTTGTCTATGGTGCTGTTGTACCCTAGTGTAACAGCATTGTTTACATAAAACCACACATGTCTAGGGTGCTCTCCTATCCTAGTGTAACAACAATGTTTACATAAAGCCACACATATCTATGGCCCTGTCATTCCCTAGTGTAACAGCATTGTTTGCATATAGCCACACCTGTCTATGGTGCTGTCGTAACATAGTGTAGCAGCATTGCTTACACATATAGCCACACCTGTCTATGGTGCTGTCGTACACTAGTAAAACAGCATTGTTTACATATAGCCACACCTGTCTATGGTGCTGTCATACACTAGTGTAACAGCATTGTTTACATCTAGCCACACCTGTCTATGGTGCTGTCGTACCCTAGTGCAACAACATCATTTACATGTATCCACACCTGTCTATGTTGCTGTCGTACCCTAGTGTAACAGCATTGTTTAAATATAGCCACACCTGTCTATGGTGCTGTCGTACCCTAGTGTAATAGCATTGTTTACACATAGCCACACCTGTCTATGGTGCTGTCGTAACCTAATGTAAAAAAACTTTTTAGATCTAGCCACACCTGTCTATGGTGCTGTTGTACCCTAGTGTAATAGCATCATTTACATATAGCCAAACCTGTCTATGGTGCTGTCGTACCCCAGTATAACAGCATCATTTAAATATAGCAAAACCTGTCTATGGTGCTGTCGTACACTCGTGTAACAGCATCATTTACATATAGCCACACCTGTCTATGGTCCTGTCCTATTTTAGTGTAACAGCATCATATACATATAGCCACACTTGTCTATGATCCTGTCGTACCCTAGTGTAAAAGCATTGTTTACATATAGCCACACCTGTCTATGGTGCTGTCGTACCCTAGTGTAACAGCATCATTTATATGTAGCCACACCTGTCTATGTTGCTGTCGTACCCTAGTATAACAGCATTGTTTAAATATAGCCACACCTGTCTATGGTGCTTTCATATCCTAGTGTAATAGATTGTTTACACATAGCCACACCTGTGCTATGGTGCTGTCGTAACCTAGTGTAAAAAAATGTTTTAGATGTAGCCACACCTGTCTATGGTACTGTTGTACCCTAGTGTAACAGCATTGTTTACATAAAAGCACACATGTCTGTGGTGCTCTCCTATCCTAGTGTAACAGCAATGTTTACATAAAGCCACACATATCTATGACCCTGGCATTCCCTAGTGTAACAGAATTGTTTGCATATAGCCACACCTGTCTATGGTCCTGTCTTATCCTAGTATAACAGCATCATTCAAATATAGCCAAACCTGTCTATGGTGCTGTCGTACCCTCGTGTAAAAGCATCATTTACATATAGCCACACTTGTCTATGGTCCTGTCTTATCCTAGTGTAACAGCATCATTTACATATAGCCACACCTGTCTATGGTCCTGTCTTATCCTAGTGTAACAGTATCATTTACATATAGCCACACCTGTCTATGGTCCTGTCGTACCCTAGTGTAAAAGCATTGTTTACATATAGCCACACCTGTCTATGGTGCTGTCGCACCCTAGTGAAACAGCATTGTTTACATATAGCCACACCTGTCTATGGTGCTGTCATTCCCTAGTGTAAGAGCATTGTTTATATATAGCCACACCTGTATATGGTCCTGTCGTACCCTAGTGTAACAGCATCAGTTACATATAGCCACACCTGTTTTTGGTGCTTTCGTACCCTAGTGTAACAGCATTGTTTACATATACCCACACTTGCCTATTGTCCAGCCTTACCCTTGTGTAACAGCATCATTTACATATAGCCACACCTGTCTATGGCCCTGTCGTTCCCTAGTATAACAGCATCATATACATATAGCCACACCTGTCTATGGTTCTGTCATAGCCTAGTGTAACAGCATCATTTACATATAGCCACACCTGTCTATGGTCCTGTTGTACCCTAGTGTAACAGCATCATTTAAATATAGCCACACCTGTCTATGGTGCTTTCGTACCCTAGTGTAACAGCATTGTTTACATAATGCCACACCTATCTATGGTCTTGTCATACCCTAGTGTAACAGCATTGTTTACATATACCCACACCTGTCTATTCTCCAGTCTTACCCTAGTGTAACAGCATCATTTACATATAGCCACACCTGTCTATGGCCCTGTCATTGCCTAGTGTAACAGCTTCATATATATATAGCCACACCTGTCTATGGTGCTGTCATACCCTAGTGTAACAGCATCATTTATATATATATTTACATATAGACACACCTGTCTATGGTGCTGTCATACCTTAGTGTAACAGCATTGTTTACATATAGCCACACCTGTCTATGGTGGTGTCGTACCATAGTGTAAAAGCATTGTTTACAAATAGCCACACCTGTCTATGGTGCTGTCATACCATAGTGTAACAGCATTGTTTACATATAGCCACACCTGTCTATGGTCCTGTCATACCCTAGTGTAACAGCATAATTTACATATAGCCACAGCTGTCTATGGCCCCGTCGTTCCTTAGTGTAACAGCATCATTTACATCTAGCCACACCTGTCTATGGTTCTGTTGTACTCAAGAGCAGCAGCATCATTTACATATAGCCACACCTGTCTATGGTGCTGTTGTACTCTAGTTTAACAGCATTGTGTAACCATAGCCACACATGTCTATGGTGATGTCGTACCATAGTGTAACAGCACTGTTTACACATAGCCACACCTGTCTATGGTGATGTTGTACCCTAGTGTGACAGCATCATTTATATATAGCTGCACTTGTCTATGGTGCTATTGTACCTTAGTGTAACAGCATCATTTACATATAGTCACACCTGTCTATGGTGCTGTTGTACCCTAGTGTAACAGCATTGTTTACATATAGCCACACCTGTCTTTGGCCCTGTCATTCCCTAGTGTAACAGCATCATTTACATAAAGCCACACATGTCTATGGCCCTGTCATTCCCTAGTGTATACAACAGCATCATTTACATATAGCCACACCTGTCTATCATGCTGTCGTTCACTAGTGTAACAGCATCATTTACATATAAACACACCTGTCTATGGTCCTGTTGTACCCTAGTTTAACATCATCATTTACATATAGCAACACCTGTCTATGGCTCTGTCGTTCCCTAGTGTAACAGCATTGTTTACATATAGCCAGACCTGTCTATGGTCCTGTCGTACCCTAATGTAACAGCATCTTTTACATATTGCCACACCTGTCTATGGTGCTGTCATACTCTAGTGTAACAGCATCCTTTATATATAGCCACACCTGTCTATGGCCCTGTCAATCCCTAGTGTAACAGTATAGTTTAAATATAGCCACACCTGTCTATGGTGCTGTCCTAGCCTAGTGTATCAGCATCGTTTACATAAAACCACACATGTCTATAGCCCTGTCATACTCTAGTGTAACATCATTGTTTACATATAGCCACACCTGTCAATGGTCCTGTTGTACCCTAGTATAACAGCATCATTTCCATATAGCTACACCTGTCTATGGTGCTGTCGCACCCTAGTGTAACACCACTTTTTGCATATAGCAACACCTGTCTATGGTGTTGTCGTACCCTAGTGTATCAGCATTGTTTACATAAAGCCACACATGTCTATGGCCCTGTCGTTCACTAGTGTAACAGCATTATTTTCATATTGCCAGACCTGTTTATGGTCCTGTTGTACTCTAGTGTAACAGCTTCTTCTTCTTCATTTGGCTTTTCCCAGTTAGGGGTCACCACAGTGGATCACATGTCCTCTCATGATTGGCAGTGGAGTTTTACAGTGTTGAGTTGATAGCCCAGCACCCAACCTTCCACAGAAGGCACACACACACACATGCCCTCTCACCTATGGCCAATTTAGAGTGTTCAATCCACCTTCAGCATGTCTGTGGGATGTGGTGGGAAACCAGAGCACCCAGAGGAAACCCACGTGACCACAGGGAGGACATGCAGACTCCGCAAAAAATGCACCCCAGCTGCGGATCGAACCGGAGAACCTCTTGCTGTGAGGTGACAATGCTAACCGCTGCACCACCGTGGCCGCCCTGTAGTCTAGTGTAACAGCATTGTTTACATATAGCCACACCTGTCTATGGCCCTGTCAATCCCTAGTGTAACAGCATAGTTTACTTATAGCCACACCTGTCTATTGTGCTGTCCTATCCTTGTGTATCAGCATCGTTTACATAAAACCACACATGTCTATAACCCTGTCATACTCTAGTGTAACAGCATTGTTACATATAGCCACACCTGTCAATGGTCCTGTCGTACCCTAGTATGATAGCATCATTTACAAATAGCTACACCTGTCTATGGTGCTGTCGTACCCTAGTGTAACAGCATTGTTTACATAAAGTCACACATGTCTATGGCCCTGTCGTTCATTAGTGTAACAGCATTATTTACATATTGCCAGACCTGTCTATGGTCCTGTCATACTCTAGTGTAGCTGCTTCTTCTTCTTCTTCTTTCAGCTTTTCCCGGTTAGGGGTCGCCACAGCGGATCACATGTCCGCTCATGATTGGCAGTGGAGTTTTACTGTGTTGAGTTGACAGCCCAGCGCCCAACCTTTGCTCAGAAGGCACACACACACATGCACTCACACCAAGGGCAAATTTAGTGTTCCATCCACTTACAGCATGTCTTTGGGATGTGGGGGGAAAACAGAGCACCTGGAGGAAACCCATGCAACCACAGGGAGGACATGCAGACTCCGCACAGAAGGCAACCCAGTGGAGGATCGAACCGGAGAACCTCTTGCTCTGAGGTGACAACGCTAACCACTGCACCACCGTGGCCGCCCTGTACTCTAGTGTAACAGCATTGTTTACTTATAGCCACCCCTGTCTATGGTGCTGTCATACCCTAGTGTAACAGCATTATTTTCATATAGCCACTCCTGTCTATGGCCCTGTCAATCCCTAGTGTAACAGCATCATTTACATATAGCCACACCTGTCTATGGTGCTGTCGTAGCCAAGTTTATCAGCATCATTTACATATAGCCACACCTGTCTATGGTGCTGTCGTAGCCTAGTGTAACAGCATTATTTACATATAGCCACTCCTGTCTATGGCCCTGTCAATCCCTAGTGTAACAGCATCATTTACATATAGCCACACCTGTCTATGGTGCTGTCATACCCTAGTGTACAAGAGAAAAGAAATCCAGCACCCCGAGCAGTAGTAGCTTAAAGTCTTTTATTAAACCAGAACAGTTTCAGCCATCAGCTTTCTTCAGTGGTTTGATAATTACACAACCATAAGCCATATTTATTAGTATTTTGAACTAGGCAGTATGACATCATTTCCTGTATTCATGAAAACATCACCAAAACATAATAATATGTATGAATAAACCTAAAAAGTACAAAGGTCGATAAGTATATATTAATAATAAAATGTATATCAAAATTGAGATTATGCATCAATAAATTTGTAATATGACAACAGTCCTGTAGTTCATTATAACAAATAGAACAAAAATGGTGTTATAACATATAAGTAGATTACAGTTAATAGCGGCAATAGCCCTTCACAATTTATCATTAAGACCAGGTGGAAATAAACCACCTAGTTTTACAATCCATTTTATTTCTTTTTGGTTTAACAATTTGTGCCATCCAGTTTTAAAGTTTCTATTGCCAGAAATCTTATCAATAATAATAAAGGAAAACTGGGCCGTTTTATGTATCAAAGAATGTTTGTACCAAAGCATTGGTGGGCCTGGCATTCCTTATATCACCCAAATGTTCAGAAATATGAATTCTAAACTGTCTGGATGTTTGTCCAATGTAAAATGCCCTGCATGTACATGTGGCCAAATAAATCACCCAATCTGTGCTACAATTTGCAAAATAATTAATATTATATACCTTGCCTGTGTTCTTGCTTGTGAATTCCTTGGTAGTAAATACATATTTACAAAAAGAGCAATGGCCACAAGTGTGACTGCCAATAAGATTGTCTCCCAACAAAGTAGTCTGAGCCATAGAAACATCCAATGATGTAGTTCTTTTGTAATAAGAAAAGTGTGACCCTAGGCTTTTACCTTTACGGTATGAAAACAGACATCTGTTGTCCAACCAGTTTGCTAGATGTGTATTTGTTGTTAATATATTCCAATGATTGTTGATAATGTCCATCAATTGATAGGTATTCCTACCAAAGGTGGTTACTAACCTTGGTGTCTGTACAGAAGAACTGGCAACTTTGGATTTATAACCCAAGAAAGTGTCCCTTGATAAATTTTTGGTCATTTGGACTGCAGAATGAACATCCATTTTATTATAACCTCTCTGTAGGAATCTATTCAAGAGATCATTCTGACAATTCTCAAGGTCCATATTAGATGAACATATTCTCTTAATCCTAATGAATTGTGATTTAGGAATATTTTTTATAATATGTCTAGGATGTAAGCTAGAGGCATGTAATAGACTGTTGTATGTTGGGTATTTTCTGTGCACAGTGGTACGAAGAGTGTTGTCCAGTTCCCTACACAAATGGACATCCAAAAAAATCAATCTGCTGCAGATTATAATTAACCGAAAATTCTATGCCCCATTTGTTACTGTTAAGATATTCAACAAATTCCATAAGGTACTCTGTGCCCACTTTCCAAACAAGCCAACAATTGTCCAGAAAACGTCTCCAAATGTCGATTTCTGGCATGTATAAGTTGTGTAATTCACTATATATAATCTGATCTTCAACATATCCCATAAAGAGATCAGCATATATTGGTGCGAAAGAGGCACCCATCGCCATACCAGGAATTTGCCAGAAACATTGGTTTTGGAAATAGAACACGTTCTTGGTTAGAACGTGTTCCGCCATGCAGATTAGTAGGGTGTTAAATCCGGGACTATAAATGTTGATCTTCTGTAGCCAATATTCCAGTGCCATTAGACCAGCCCAATGTGGTATGCTAATATACAGTGATGTAACATCTAAAGTACACATAAGTCAATCTGGTTCAAGTTGGGATTCAGAAACAATCTGTAGGAACTCCGTGGTGTCCTGTAATCTGGCCCGTACATATGGTAACAAAGGTTTTAAATATTGTGTCAGAAAAAACGATAGTGGTTCAGTAAGTGAACCCATACCTGAAATAATAGGCCTGCCTGGTGGCGTATTTTGGGACTTGTGAATCTTAGGCAATAGATATAGATATTGCTTGACTGGATCTTGATTGGTTAAATGAAATCTAGTTTTAGTACTAATGATACCTTCCTCAACTGCTAGCTGTAAAAAAATCATCAATTTGTTTTTTGAATTTGGGGGTAGGGTCAATAGGCATATGTAAATAATGCTGAGTGTTCGACACCTGTCTGATTCCCTCATCCCAGTAATAACTGGAATTCATGACCACAATGGCCCCACCCTTATCTGAAGGAAGAATGGTGATGTCAGTATTGTTTTTAAAATTCATAAGAGCATGTTGTTCCTCAACATTTAGGTTATTTCTAAGAGTGTTCCCTGAACCCAACTGATGGTGTAAATCTTTAATAACAGCATTCTGGAATATGGCTACATGTTTGTCCATGGGAAGACAAAACTTGGATGGTAAAAATTTTGATATACATTTTATTATTAATATTCTTATTATACTTTCTATATACTTATCGACCTTTGTACTTTTTAGGTTTATTCATACATATTATTATGTTTGGGTGATGTTTTCATGAATACAGGAAATGATGTCATACTGCCTAGTTCAAAATATTAATAAATATGGCTTATGGTTGTGTAATTATCAAAGCACTGAAGAAAGCTGATGGCTGAAACCAGTCTGGTTTAATAAAAGACTTTAAGCTACTACTGCTCGGGGTGCTGGATTTCTTTTCTCTTGTGCATGTTTGGTTTATCCGTGTACCAACCATACTTGCTAGTCTGTTCTTTCTCTACGTACCCTAGTGTAACAGCATCATTTACATGTAGACACACCTGTCTATGTTGCTGTCGTACCCTAGTGTAACAGCATTGTTTAAATATAGCCACACCTGTCTATGGTGCTGTCGTACCCTAGTGGTAAGTAGTACTAAACTAAACCAAACACTTTAATGCAGAATTATTTCAAACTGAGCTCAGAGCATGCAACTGGAACCCTTTAAAATCCCTTCCACTTGAAGAGGCTGTAAAGTATTTTAATTCTTGATAAGCATGCTCCTAAATGTTCCATCAGAATGAAGTCCAACACAACCACATGGCTCTTGAATGAAACTAGAAATCAAATTCTACTTAGGAACAAAGTCTGGGCCAAATGGAGATCTAATAGAAATAGCTCTGATCATCTCCATTTTAGGCAGCTTAGAAATAGTACAAAAAAGGCAGTACTTACTGACAAAACAAACTACTACTGTAAACTTCAACAAACTCATCAAAATAATCCACAAAAGTTCTGGTATTGCATAAATAAGCTCCTTTCCCCCGGTAACTCCCGAACACCCACCCCACTTGATGCAGATCCAAATACTCCCCATCAAACTGTCAATACCTTTAACTTTTTCTTCACTGAGACTATACAATCTCTAGCTAGTCAACTTATCTCTGATAACTCCAGCCTTCCCATCAACTTACCACATTCTTCCTCTAAATTCAAACTACAACCCTTCTCTACTTCTCTCATCTATAAATTTATTCAAAAACTCAAGCCATATACTCCATCTGCTGATGAATTTCCTTCCCAATATCTCCAAAAAGCAGCCAAAGTAATTGCCTACCCTATCTCTATACTTATAAATAGGACAATCCAAGAAGGAACCATCCCAGATATCTGGAAAATCTCCCATATTATCCCCTTACATAAAGGTGGGAACTCCAATGATTACACTAACTATCGGCCAATTGCTCTTTTATCACCCTTAGCAAAAATTATGGAGAAATGCATTCACCAACAACTTTTACATCATCTCTCTCTACATAACTTAATAGCAAGCTGTCAACATGGCTTTAGGCCATCACATAGTACCACCACTGCCCTCATATCCTTTACAGAGACCATCAATAGTAACCGCAACAAAAACATCCTCTCATCTGCACTCTTCATCGACCTCTCTAAAGCCTTCGACATGGTTAACCATACCCTCCTAATTAATATTTTTGAATCTCTTTCCTTTGATTCTATGGCCATTAAATGGTTTAGATCATACCTCAGCAATAGGCAACAGGCAGTTCTCTGGGAAAATCAAACTTCTTCCTTTTTACCTGCCACCATTGGGGTCCCTCAGGGCTCCATTCTTGGACCACTTCTTTATTCCTTATTTATTAATGATCTCCATGTAGCAATTCCTCAAGCCACCTGTATTCAATATGCAGATGACTCCACACTAATATGCGCAGCAACCTCTCCAACTGAACTATACTCTCTTACTCAAAATGTTTTCAATACTGTAGAAACATGGTTTACCAAACTTTGCCTCCTTCTTAATGCCAAAAAAGCAAAACTCCTTCTCTTCACACCCACTACTAGGTCCACCCCCTTAGACTTCTCAATCTCTTCAAATAATGGCACTGTCATTTTCCCTGACTCTACCACCAAAGTTTTAGGAATAACCATTGACAAAAATCTCTCATTTAATCACCATATAAACACCACCATTAAAATAGTCAACAGAAAAAAAGGATCCTTATATAGAATAAAACCTTTCTTAACCTCAACAGCCAGAGCCAAGATCGCTCACTCCCATCTAATCTCAACTCTTCTGTATGCCTCACCTATATTTACAAACCTTAAGAAAACTAACCTCAACAAATTAGCAACTTCCTACAATAATATTGCCAGATTCGCTACTGGCAACCCCTTCAGAACTCACCACTGTTGTAATCTTAGGCAACTAGACTGGCTGGAATTCCAAAACAATCTGATAATCCCCCAACTCACAATTGCCCACAAAATATTTTACCAACCCAGTAATACCCCTATACTCTCAAAACTCTTAATCCCATATAATAATCTGAACTCCTTATGCTCTTCTAGCAAACTCCTTGCAAGCTTAACTAAATCTAATAATACAGCTGGTGACTCTCTGTTTACTAACACAGCAGGAAAAAACTGGAACCTGCTACCCAATGAACTAACACTAATTACATCGTTGCTACTCTTTAAACAAAAACTAAAAAAACACCTCCAAAGGCACTGGCTATGCCCTTGTAGTAACCCTGACTAACAACCGTCTTTTACCCCTGTTTCTTCCTCTTCTAACCATACTTCGAAACATTTAAATACAGTCTTGTAATTAAGACTGACACTATTTAAACTCTAATCAACTTATTGCTTAAATCCTTTAACCTGATGTGAACTATTGTACATAACACTTACTGTATTATATCTGTTTTAGCTTTCTTAAGCAATATTATGTTCACTGTTACTTTTCTTAAGTGTCTTTGATCTCTGAAATGTTATAACTACCTGTTTTATTTGGTTTATTAATCCTATAGTTAACATGTAACAATATTTTTACATATTTGTATTATCTGTGTGGAGCTTTTCTCCCCGGGCCTCTACTGAAAATGGATATATATCCAGCTAGACTAGCCCGGTTAACAAATGTAAAATAATAAATAATAATAATAATAATAATAATAATAATAATAGTGTAATAGCATTGTTTACACATAGCCACACCTGTTCTATTGTGCTGTCGTAACCTAGTGTAAAAAACGTTTTATATATAGCCACACCTGTCTATGGTGCTGTTGTACCCTAGTGTAACATCATTGTTTACATACAAGCACACATGTCTGTGGTGCTCTCCTATCCTAGTGTAACAGCAATGTTTACATAAAGCCACACATATCTATGGCCTTGTCATTCCCTAATGTAACATTTCTATGGTGCTGTCGCACCCAAGTGAAACAGCATTGTTTACATATAGCCACACCTGTCTATGGTGCTGTCATTCCCTAGTGTAACAGCATTGTTTATATATAGCCACACCTGTATATGGTCCTGTCGTACCCTAGTGGAATAGCATCGTTTACATATAGCCACACCTATCTATGGTGCTTTTGTACCCTAGTGTAACAGCATTGTTTACATATACCCACAGCTGTCTATTGTCCAGTCTTACCCTAGTGTAACAGCATCATTTACATATACCCACACCTGTCTATGGCCCTGTTGTTCCCTAGTGTAACAGCATCATATACATATAGCCACACCTGTCTATGGTTTTGTCATATCCTAGTGTAACAGCAATATTTACATATAGCCACACCTGTCTATGGTCCTGTCATACCCTAGTGTAACAGCATAATTTAAATATAGCCACACCTGTCTATGGTGCTGTCGTACCATAGTGTAACAGCATTGTTTACATATAGCCACACCTGTCTATGGTGCTGTCATACCTTAGTGTAACAGCATTGTTTACATATAGCCACACCTGTCTATGGTGCTGTCGTACCATAGTGTAACAGCATTATTTACATATAGCCACACCTGTCTATGGTGCTGTCGTACCATAGTGTAACAGCATTGTTTACATATAGCCACACCTGTCTATGGTCCTGTTGTACCCTAGTGTAACAGCATAATTTACATATAGCCACAGCTGTCGATGGCCCTGTCATTCCCTAGTGTAACAGCATCATTTACATCTAGCCACACCTGTCTATGGTTCTGTTGTACCCTAGTGTAACAGCATCATTTGCATATAGCCACACCTGTCTATGGTGCTGTCGTACCCTAGCTTAACAGTATTGTTTAACCATAGCCACACCTGTCTATGGTGGTGTCGTACCCTAGTGTGACAGCATCATTTATATATAGAGCAAGAAAAAACAGAAGTTACTGGCAAAGACACAAAAACGTCCAGAAAGCAGTCTCTGTAATAAATAGAAAAAAGGACGCTGACAGCTGTAGATATCCAACAAGGCCTTTACTCAGTGCTGAACACAAGCGCTTTCACTAATAAGCTTCTTCAGGTGTATACTAAGCACTATAGCACACACACCCTTTATACCAGCTGACACATCATAGGTTCACATTCCTGAGATACTCTAATTATCTTAAAGGCACTAAACATATATATTTAAATATATTTTAAAAACACATGTTCTTAACACATTAAACAACACTATAACACACAATATCAATACAATTTACTTAATTTCACATGGAAAAACATGCATAAGCATTTAATATTCAAAACATTTTAAAATCATATATTACTACCTCCTAAGGGGCCTCTTCTTCAATCTAGGTTTTATAGGGATGCACTCATTCAGCCCATGCCCTCTGTGCTTCTTAATTTGGTGATCCATATGGCTTCCAAATTTTCTGTTCTATTACAAATATCTCCTTGTCTTAAACTTTCTTGCAACAGACAGATAACCCTAAAACTAAACACATGTGAACTATCTGTAGCAGCTACATATTTGGAAAGGGCATTGGTCTGACTCCTTTCCTGATGTTATATATATGTTCCCTGATACGCCTCTAAAATATCTGTCTGTCTTGCCAATGTAGAATTTGGAACATACTCTACAACTGGCAAGATAGACCACGTGTCTACTATTGCATGTGGCAGAAACATGAAAAAAATATTCCTTATTTTGATCTGGATGGTAAAAGGAATTACCTGTGTATATATAACTGCACCAGTTGCAAGCGCCACATTCAGTAGTACCTGTAGGAGCAACTTGCACTCTATTCTCCTTTGGATAGCATAACCTCCTTTTAATGGACTTCTCATTCCTATAGCTAAATCTAGGTACCACATCAACCAGGCCCGCTATGGTATTATCTGTAAGTAATACTTGCCAGTGCAGAGTATGTTCCAAATTCTACATTGGCAAGACAGACAGAAGAAAGTTTAAGACAAGGAGATATTTGTAATAGAACAGAAAATTTGGAAGCCATATGGATCACCAAATTAAGAAGCACAGAGGCCCCTTAGGAGGTAGTAATATATGATTTTAAAATGTTTTGAATATTAAATGCTTATGCATGTTTTTTCCATGTGAAATTAAGTAAATTGTATTGATATTGTGTGTTATAGTGTTGTTTAATGTGTTAAGAACATGTGTTTTTAAAATATATTTAAATATATATGTTTAGTGCCTTTAAGATAATTAGAGTATCTCAGGAATGTGAACCTATGATGTGTCAGCTGGTATAAAGGGTGTGTGTGCTATAGTGCTTAGTATACACCTGAAGAAGCTTATTAGTGAAAGCGCTTGTGTTCAGCACTGAGTAAAGGCCTTGTTGGATATCTACAGCTGTCAGCGTCCTTTTTTCTATTTACTACAGAGACTGCTTTCTGGACGTTTTTGTGTCTTTGCCAGTAACTTCTGTTTTTTCTTGCTCTGTTTTTATACTGGCATTTACGCATAGATGGCTGAAGAGATTATTGAAATGGACTTACCTAATGCTGTGACTGATACTTGTTTAAATAATGTGAAACTGCAACAGTATTTATTAAGTATACCAGGGGGGGGTTAATCCCCTGGTGAACTGTAAAGATACGGTTCCACAAACAAGAGATGAGAACTTTGATGTTATTGCCTTGAAGACCAGATTATTTAGTCTAGAGAAAGAACTCTATAGACTTAAAAGGAGCCAGTATCAGAAGTATCATCTTGAAGTGTGCCTAGCAGAGCAAATTATACCTCGAGGTTTACGTGTATTAAAAATGCCATCCTTCCATAATGGAGATGATCTATTATTAATGGAATGGCAGAAACTGAATCTACAGACTAGCTTCAGCTATCTACGTTTATTGATATCAGCAGCTGAGAGGGAAATGGCGAGTATATCTAATACCATTAACAAAATGTACTGTGAAATAATTGAACAGTATCCAGTCGGTATTGTAGACTGTTATATAAGTGAAATATTGAATTCGCTAATGTCCTATGAGAACAAGGTACAGAAAACTAAAATAGAAAAGATCCTGAGGGATAGATCTGATTTCCGAACCGGGAACATCTTTACTTGGCCCCGAGAGGAGCGTGGGCAAGTAGGACGACCTATGCAGGACACCGTGATTAGAGAGGAAATCGTAACGTCGGCTACCAGGCTACAAGGGCAGAAGTGCCGGTGACGTCAGGACAGTGAAATGGAGAGACAGCGATAGTGAATTCAGTTGCTCCGGTTGTTTCGAATCCGTTTGAACAAACGAGAAGAAGAAAAACTTTTACTACAACTGCGCAAGTTCATCGAGAGAGGTTCGAGTCTGATGACACTAGCATTACAGGCCCTAGTGATTTTTTACAAAAGCACAGCCTGGAGTTTCCGCTGCCCATGAGAGAGAACTCCAATGCTTCACTGAGAGAACAGTCGAGGGGCAGGAGTCTGACGTGAGGCAAACGGAAGTGGGACAATGCCTCCAAGAATCAGTTAAGTATCAAGAGGGCCTTCTCAAATGCAAAGAGGGACTGATTTTTAACCTTTCTAGTGTCAGTTTGACAGAATACCAGATGTCGGTTTTGCAGAAGGGTTTATCCTTTATACCGACAAGTAAATCATGTTATGCAGATGCCATTCTTGACATTAAAACTTTTACCAGGAATTTAACTTTGAAATCAATGTTTTGTACAGATGGCAATGACAGAGGACATAATATGTTTGTGAGACCGAGTACTTTTATACCTAACCTGAATCCTATTATCAATGCATTTGAGAAGCTTTGTATTAGGGATGTATATGATGAATGCATGAAAGCTAATCCATGTGTTAAAAGCAGGGGTTATTCTAATCTAAACAAGAATGAAACAGCAGCACTAAAAGAACTAGAGAATGATGTATTACAATCAGACCAGCTGATAAAGGAGGTCTGATTGTTGTTATGGATAGGGATTGGTATGAAATGAAAATGCTAGAGAGTTTAGCAGATAGAATGTTTTATGAGGAATTAAACATTTTACAGGTCAACGAACATATAGAGACTGTGGCTTGTATGGTTAAATTTCTGTATGAACACAATAGAATAGATAAGAAATTATATGAATATCTCTTGGTGAATAAACCCTTGATACCTATTTTGCAAGGCTTACCCAAGGTGCACAAATCTAATTCTGACCCCCCTATGAGACCAATTGTCTCAGGGAGAGGCTGGTGCACCGAGCCTGCCTCTATTTACGTTGAGAAATGTATTAGACCTCTGCTAAATGATTTACAGCATGTACTTAGAGACACAGAACATTTTCTTAGTGATTTATATGAGTCTGCGTCCGATGAGAATATTAGTAACACACTGTTTGTCTCACTGGATGTGGTCTCACTGTTTACCGTGATACCCAATGAGTTAGGAGTCAACTTAGTTCTGCAGTTTTTGAATAAGCATGCAATATATAATGAAGAGATGGTCAGTTTATTGATTGAATTATTGAAGCTAGTGCTGGAACACAATGTTTTTCTTTTTGGACATCAATTGTTCAAACAATGCAATGGCGTAGCTATGGGCACTTCTTGTGCAAATAGCTACGCCAATGCAGTTATGGTTACTTGGGAAGAGGAATATGTGCTCGCAGGTCCCTTCAAAGAACAAATACGTTTTTACCGTAGATTTGTGGATGATGTTTTTATTCTGTGGGAGGGGGATGTAGATGGTCTTAGTAGATTCTTGAATTTTATTAATAGTTCCACGGGTTTTTTACGCTTTACACATAGAGTGTCACATGAAGAGTTAGATTTTTTGGACATAGTTATTGTGAGAGATATTAATGGGTCTATTTTTACTAAACTGCATAGGAAGGATTGTCATGTGAATCACCTCCTCCACAGGAGCAGTGCACATCCACCTCATGTTTTTAAGAATGTTATTGTTAATCAAGCTATGCGGGCCTCGAGATTAAATGTGAGAGATGTAGATTTTAACAATGAGATGGATAGAGTTGTTGGATTTTTGAAGGAAAGAGGGTACAATGAAAGGGCTCTGATTGAGCAGGTGCCCGTAGTGACTCAGAAGCGAGGTTTGGAAGCAAAACCATATTTTTTAATAAGAGAGTTCCAGTGGAGAATTCCAAAGTAGACAAGAAGGAAACTAAACTGAGAATGTCCCTGAAATACACTAATGATATTGGCAGGTACACTGAGATTATTAAGAAGCACTGGCAAGTATTACTTACAGATAATACCATAGCGGGCCTGGTTGATGTGGTACCTAGATTTAGCTATAGGAATGAGAAGTCCATTAAAAGGAGGTTATGCTATCCAAAGGAGAATAGAGTGCAAGTTGCTCCTACAGGTACTACTGAATGTGGCGCTTGCAACTGGTGCAGTTATATATACACAGGTAATTCCTTTTACCATCCAGATCAAAATAAGGAATATTTTTTCATGTTTCTGCCACATGCAATAGTAGACACGTGGTCTATCTTGCCAGTTGTAGAGTATGTTCCAAATTCTACATTGGCAAGACAGACAGATATTTTAGAGAGCGTATCAGGGAACATATATATAACATCAGGAAAGGGAGTCAGACCAATGCCCTTTCCAAACATGTAGCTGCTACAGATAGTTCACATGTGTTTAGTTTTAGGGTTATCTGTCTGTTGCAAGAAAGTTTAAGACAAGGAGATATTTGTAATAGAACAGAAAATTTGGAAGCCATATGGATCACCAAATTAAGAAGCACAGAGGGGCATGGGCTGAATGAGTGCATCCCTATAAAACCTAGATTGAAGAAGAGGCCCTTAGGAGGTAGTAATATATGATTTTAAAATGTTTTGAATATTAAATGCTTATGCATGTTTTTTCCATGTGAAATTAAGTAAATTGTATTGATATTGTGTGTTATAGTGTTGTTTAATGTGTTAAGAACATGTGTTTTTAAAATATATTTAAATATATATGTTTAGTGCCTTTAAGATAATTAGAGTATCTCAGGAATGTGAACCTATGATGTGTCAGCTGGTATAAAGGGTGTGTGTGCTATAGTGCTTAGTATACACCTGAAGAAGCTTATTAGTGAAAGCGCTTGTGTTCAGCACTGAGTAAAGGCCTTGTTGGATATCATTTATATATAGCCACACTTGTCTATGCTGCTATTGTACCCTAGTGTAACAGCATCATTTACATATAGTCACACCTGCCTATGGTGCTGTTGTACCCTAGTGTAACAGCATTGTTTACACATAGCCATACCTGTCTATGGTCCTGTTGTTCCCTAGTGTAACAGCATCATTTATATGTAGCCATACCTGTCTATGGTGCTGTCGTACCTTTGTGTAACAGCATCATTTACATATAGCCACACCTGTCTATGGCCCTGTCGTTCCCTAGTGTAACAGCATCATTTACATAAAGCCACACATGTCTATGGCCCTGTCATTCCCTAGTGTAACAGCATAATTTACATATAGCCACACCTGCCTATCGTGCTGTCGTTCACTAGTGTAACAGCATCATTTACATATAACCACCCCTGTCTATGGTCCTGTCGTACCCTAGTTTAACAGCTTCATTTACATATAGCAAAACCTGTTTATGGCTCTGTCGTTCCCTAGTGTAACAGCATTGTTTACATATAGCCAGACCTGTCTATGGTCCTGTCATACCCTAACGTAACAGCATCCTTTATATATAGCCACACCTGTCTATGGCCCTGTCAATCCCTAGTGTAACAGTATAGTTTAAATATAGCCACACCTGTCTATGGTGCTGTCCTAGCCTAGTGTATCAGCATCGTTGACATAAAACCACACATGTCTATAGCCTTGTCATACTCTAGTGTAACAGCATTGTTTACATATAGCCACACCTGTCAATGGTCCTGTCGTACCCTAGTATAACAGCATCATTTACATATAGCTACACCTGTCTATGGTGCTGTTGTACCCTAGGGTAACAGCATTGTTTACATAAAGTCACACATGTCTATGGCCCTGTAGTTCACTAGTGTAACAGCATTATTTTCATATTGCCAGACCTGTCTTTGGTCCTGTCATACTCTAGTGTAACAGCTTCTTCTTCTTTTGGCTTTTCCCAGTTAGGGGGTCGCCACAGTGGATCACATGTCCGCTCATGATTGGCAGTGGAGTTTTACAGTGTCGAGTTGACAGCCCAGCACCCAACCTTCCACAGAAGGCACACACACACATGCACTCACACCTAGTGTTCAATCCACCTACAGCATGTCTTTGGGATGTGGGGGGAAACTAGAGCACCTGGAGAAACCCACGCGACCACAGGGAGGGCATGCAGACTACGCACAGAAGGCACCCCAGCTGAGGATCGAACTGGAGAACCTCGTACTGTGAGGTGACAATGCTAACCGCTGCACCACCGTGGCCGCCCTGTACTCTAGTGTAACAGCATTGTTTACATATAGCCACCCCTGTCTATGGTGCTGTCATTCCCTAGTGTAACAGCATTATTTACATATAGCCACTCCTTTCTATGGCTTTGTCAACCCCTAGTGTAACAGCATCATTTACATATAGCCACACCTGTCTATGGTGCTGTGGTAGCCTAGTGTAACAGCATCATTTACATATAGCCTCACCTGTCTATGGTGTCGTAGCCTAGTGTAATAGCATTATTTACATATAGCCACTCCTGTCTATGGCCCTGCCAATCCCTAGTGTAACAGCATCATTTACATATAGCCACACCTGTCTATGGTGCTGTTGTAGCCTAGTGTAACAGCATCGTTTGCATAAAACCACACATATCTATGGCCCTGTCTTACTCTAGTGTAACAGCATTATTTACATTTAGCCACACCTGTCAATGGTCCTGTTGTACCCTAGTGTAACAGCATGATTTATATATAGCTACACCTGCCTATGGTGCTGTTGCACCCTAGTGTAACAGCACTTTTTACATATAGCCACACCTGTCTATGGTACTGAGATAACCTAGTGTAACAGCATTGTTTGCATATAGCCACACTTGTCTATGGCCCTATCAAACCCTAGTGTAACAGCATCATTTACATATAGCCACACCTGTCTACAGAGCTGCCGTACTTTTGTGAAACAGCATTGTTTACATATAGCCACACCTCTCTATGGTTCTGTCATACTCTAGTGTAAGAGCATTGTTTACATATAGCCACACCTGTCTATGGCCCTGTTGTACTCAAGTGTAACAGCACCATTTACACATAGCCACACTTGTCTATGGTGCTGTCCTACCCTAGTGTAACAGCATCATTTACATATAGCCACACCTGTCTATGGTGCTGCCATACCCTAGTGTAAGAGCATCATTTACATATAGCCACAGCTGTCTATGGTGCTGTCACAGCCTAGTGTAAAAGCACTTTTTACATATAGCCACACCTGTCTATGGTACTGTCATACCCTAGTGTAACAGCATTATTTACATATAGCCACTCCTGTCTATGGCCCTGTCAATCCCTAGTGTAACAGCATCATTTACATATAGCCACACCTGTCTATGGTGCTGTGGTAGCCTAGTGAAACAGCATCATTTACATATAGCCACACCTGTCTATGGTGCTGTCATAACCTAGTGTAACAGCATCATTTGCATAAAACCACACATGTCTATGGCCCTGTCTTACTCTAGTGTAACAGCATTATTTACATTTAGCCACAGCTGTCAATGGTCCTGTCGTACCCTAGTGTAAAAGCGCTTTTTACATATAGCCACACCTGTCTATGGCACTGTCATAACCTAGTGTAACAGCATTGTTTGCATATAGCCACACTTGTCTATGGCCCTATCAAACCCTAGTGTAACAGCATCATTTACATATAGCCACACCTGTCTATAGAGCTGCCGTACTTTTGTGTAATAGCATTGTTTACATATAGCCACACCTCTCTATGGTCCTGTCATACTCTAGTGTAAGAGCATTGTTTACATATAGCCACACCTGTCTATGGCCCTGTTGTACTCTACTGTAACAGCACCATTTACACATAGCCACACTTGTCTATGGTGATGTCCTACCCTAGTGTAACAGCATCATTTACATATAGCCACAGCTGTCTATGATGCTGTCGCACCCTAGTGTAAAAGCACTTTTTACATATAGCCACACCTGTCTATGGTACTGTCATACCCTAGTGTAACAGCATTATTTACATATAGCCACTCCTGTCTATGGCCTTGTCAATCCCTATTGTAACAGCATAATTTACATATAGCCACAGCTGTCTATGGTGCTGCCGCACCCTAGTGTAAAAGCACTTTTTACATATAGCCACACCTGTCTATGGTGTTGTTGTAACCTAGTGTAACAGCATTGTTAACATATAGCCACACCTGTCTATGGTCCTGTCATACTCTAGTATAACAGCATTGTTTATATATACCCACACATGTCTATGGCCCTGTCGTTCCCTAGTGTAACAGCATTGTATACATAAAGCCACACATGTTTATTATGCTTTCATACCCTATTGTAACAGCATCATTTACATATAGCCACTCTTGTCTATGGTGCTGTCGTAACTTAGTGTAAAAGCACTTTTAGATATATCCACACATGCTATGGTGCTGTTGTACACTAGTGTTACAGCAGCATTGTTTATATAAAACCACACATGTCTATGGCCATGTTGTCCCATAGTGTAACAGTACTGTTTGCATATAGCCACACCACTCTATGGTGCTGTCATACCCTAGTGTAACAGCATCATTTACATATAGCCGCACCTGTCTATGGTGCTGTCAAATCCCAGTGTAAAAGAACTTTTTAAATATAGCCACACCTGTCTATGGTCCTGTCATACCGTAGTGTAACAACATCATTTACATACAGCCACACGTATCTATGGTGCTGTCGTAACTTAGTGTAAAAGCATATTTTACATATAGGTGCACCTGTCTATGGCCGTGTCGTACCTTAGTGTAACAGCATCATTTACATATAACTATGCCTGTCAATGGTGCTGCCATACTCTAGTGTAGCAGCATTGTTTACATATAGCCACACCTGTCTATGGTGCTGTCATACTCAAGTGTAACAGCATCATTTACATAAAGCCACACCTGTCTATGGTCCTGTCGTACCCTAGAGTAACAGCATCATTTACATATAGCCACAGCTGTCTATGATGATATCACACCCTAGTGTAAAAGTGCTTTTTAGATATAGCCACACCTGTCTATGGTGTTGCTGTACCCTAGTGTAACAGCATTGTTTACATAAAACGACACATGTCTCTGGTGCTGTCCTATCCTTGTGTAACAGCATCGCTTACATAAAGCCACATCTGTCTATGGACCTGTCATACCCTAGTGTAACAGCATCATTTACATATAGCCACAGCTGTCTATGATGCTGTCGCGCCGTAGTGTAAAAGCACTTTTTAGATATAGCCACACCTGTCTATGGTGCTGTTGTACCCTAGTGTAACAGTATTGTTTACATAAAACAACACATGTCTCTGGTGCTGTCCTATCCTTGTGTAACAGAATTGTTTACATAAAGCCACACATGTCTATGGCCCTGTCGTTCCCTAGTGTAACAGCATTGTTTGCATATAGCCACACCTGTCTATGGTGCTGTTGTACCCTAGTGTAACAGCATCATATACATATAGCCACACATGTCTATGGTGCTGTCATAACCTAGTGTAGCAGCATCATTTATATATAGCCAACCCTGTCTCTGGTGCTGTCCTATCCTAGTGTAACAGCATTGTTTACATAACACCACACATGTCTACGGCCTGTCGTTCCCTATTGTAATAGCATCATTTACATATAGCCACACCTGTTTATGTTGCTGTTGTACCCTAGTGCAACAGCATCATTTACATATAGCCACACCTGTCTATGGTGCTGTTATAATCTAGTGTAACAGCATCATTTACATATTGTCATACCTGTCTACTGGTCGTTCTGTTCCCTAGTGGAAAAGCATTGTTTACATATAGCCACACCTGTCTATGGTGCTGTCATATCCGAGTGTAACAGCATTGTTTACATATAGCCACACCTGTCTATATTGCTGTCATACCCTAGTGTAACAGCATTGTTTACATATAGCCACACCTGCCTATGGTGCTGTCGTAATCTAGTATAACAGCATCATTTATATATAGCCACCCCTGTCTATGGTGCTGTCCTATCCTAGTGTAACAGCATTGTTTACATAAAATCACACATGTCTATGGCCTGTCGTTCCCTATTGTAACAGCTTTGTTTACATATAGCCACACCAGTATATGTTCCTGTCGTACCCTAGTGTAACAGCATTGTTTACACATAGCCACACCTCTCTATGGTCCTGTCACACCCTAGTGCAACAGCATTATTTACATATAGCCACACCTGTTTATGTTGCTGTTGTACCCTAGTGTAACAGCATCGTTTACATAAAGCCACACCTGTCTATGGTGCTGTTGTAACCTAGTGTAACAGCATCATTTCTATATAGTCATACCTGTCTACTGGTTGTTTTGTACCCTAATGTAAAAGCATTGTTTGCATATAGCCATGCCTGTCTATGCTGCTGTAGTACCCTAGTCTAACAGCATTGTTTACATATGGCCACACCTGTCTATGGTGCTGTCGTACCCTAGTGTAACAGCATCATTTTCATATAGCCACATTTGTCTGTGGTGCTGCCGTACCCTAGTGTAACAGCATTCTTTACATATAGCCACACCTGTCTATGGTCCTGTCATACCCAAGTGTAACAGCATTGTTTACATAAAACAACACATGTCTATGGTGCTGTCATAACCTAGTGTTACAGCATAATTTATATATAGTCACACCTGCCTAATGGTCATGTTGTACCCTAGTGTAAAAGCATTGTTCACATATAGCCACACCTGTCTATGGTCTTGTCGTACCCTAGTGTAATAGCATCATTTACATATAGCCACACCTGTCTATGCTGATGTCATTCCCTAGTGTAACAGGATTGTTTACATAAAGCCACACGTCTATGGTGCTGTTGTACTTTAGTATAACAGCATTGTTAACATATAGCCACACCTGTCTATGGTGCTGTCGCATCCCAGTGTAACAGCATCATTTACATAAAGCCACACCTGTCTATAGTGCTGCCATACCCTAGTGTAACAGCATAGTTTACATAAAGCCACACCTGTCTATAGGGCTGTCGTAGCCTAGTGTATCAGCATTGTTTGCATATAGCCGCACCTGTCTATGGTGCTGTCGTAGCCTAGTGTATCAGCATCATTTACATAAAACCACACATATCTATAGCCCTGTCAAACTCGAGTGTAACAGCATTCTATACGTATAGCCACACCTGTCAATGGTCCTGTCATACCCTAGTGTAACAGCATTGTATACATATAGCCACACCTGTCTCTGGTGCTGTCATACCCTAGTGTAACAGCATTGTTTACATAAAGCCACACATGTCTATGGCCCTGTTGTTTACTAGTGTAACAGCATTATTTACATATTGCCAGACCTGTCTATGGTCCCGCCGTACTCTAGTGTAACAGCTTCTTCTTTTTCTTTTGGCTTTTCCCAGTTAGGGGTCACCACAGTGGATCACATGTCCGCTCATGATTGGCAGTGGAGTTTTACAGTGTCGAGATGACAGCCCAGCAGCCAACCTTCCACAGAAGGCACACACGCATGCACTCACACCTAGGGCCAGTTTGGAGTGTTCAATCTACCTACAGCATGTCTTTGGGATGTGGGGGGAAACCAGAGCACCTGGAGGAAACCCACGTGGCCACAGGGAGGACATGCAGACTCCACACAGAAGGCATCCCAGCTGAGGATCAAACAGGAGAACCTCTTGCTGTGAGGTAACAACGCTAATCACTGCACTACCGTGGCCGCCCTGTACTCTAGTGTAACAGCATTGTTTACATATAGCCACACCTGTCTATGGTGGTGTCATACCCTAGTGTAACAGCATTATTTACATATAGCCACTCCTGTCTATGGCCCTGTCAATTCCTAGTGTAACAGCATCATTTACATATAGCCACACCTGTCTATGGTGCTGTCATAGCCTAGTGTAACAGCATCATTTACATATAGCCACACCTGTCTATTGTGCTTTCGTAGCCTAGTGTAACAGCATCATTTGCATAAAACTACACATGTCTATGGACCTGTCTTACTCTAGTGTAACAGCATTGTTTACATTTAGCCACACCTGTCAATGGTCCTGTCCTACCCTAGTGTAACAGCATCATTTATATATAGCTACACCTGTCTATGGTGCTGTCACACCCTAGTGTAAAAGTGCTTTTTACATATAGCCACACATGTCTATGGTGCTGTCATAATCTAGTATAACAACATTGTTTGCATATAGCCACACCTGTCTATGGCCCAATCGAACCCTAGTGTAACAGCATCATTTACTTATAGCCACATCTGTCTATGGAGCTGCCGTATTTAGTGTAACAGCATTGTTTACATATAGCCACACCTCTCTATGGTCATGTCATACTCTAGTGTAAGAGCATTGTTTACATATAACCACACCTGTCGATGGTGCTGTTGTAACCTAGTGTAACAGTGTTGTTAACATATAGCCGCACCTGTCCATGGTCCTGTCATACTCTAGTATAACAGCATTGTTTATATATACCCACACATGTCTATGGCCATGTCATTCCCTAGTGTAACAGCATTGTATACATAAAGCCACACATGTCTATTATGCTTTTGTACCCTATTGTAACAGCATCATTTACATATAGCCACTCTTGTCTATAGTGCTGTCATACCTTAGTGTAAAAGCACATTTAGATATAGCCACACATGTCTATGGTGCTGTTTTACCCTAGTGTTACAGCATTGTTTATATAAAACAAAACATGACATTGGCCCTGTTGTTCCCTAGTGTAACAGCACTGTTTGCATATAGCCACACCTCTCTATGGTGCTGTCATACCCTAGTGTAACAGCATCATTTACATATAGCCACACCTGTCTATGGTGCTGTTGTAACCTAGTGCAAAAGCACTTTTTAGATATAACCACACCTGTCTATGGTCCTGTCATACCCTAGTGTAACAACATCATTTACATGTAGCCACACCTGTCTATGGTGCTGTCGTAACCTAGTGTAAAAGCATCTTTTACATATAGGCACACCTGTCTATGGCCCTGTCATACTTTAGTGTAACAGCATCATTTACATATAGCTACACCTGTCAATGGTGCTGCCGTACTCTAGTGTAGCAGCATTGTTTACATATAGCCACACCTGTATATGGTGCTGTCGTACTCTAGTGTAACAGCATTGTTTACATAAAGCCACACCTGCCTAAGGTCCTGTCGTACCCTAGTGTAACAGCATCAGTTACATATAGCCACAGCTGTCTATGATGCTGTCGCACCCTAGTGTAAAAGCACTTTTAAGATATAGCCACATCTGTTTATGGTACTGTTGTACCCAAGTGTAACAGCATTGTTTACATAAAACCACACATGTCTCTGGTGCTGTCCTATCCTGGAGTAACAGCATTGTTGACATAAAGCCACACATGTCTATGGCCCTGTCATTCCCTAGTGCAACAGCATTGTTTGCATATAGCCACACCTGTCTAAGGTGCTGTCGTACCCTAGTGTAACAGCATCATTTACGTATAGCCACTCCTGTCTATGGTGCTTTCATACCCTAGTGCAGCAGCATCATTTATATATAGCTACCCCTGTCTATGGTGCTGTCCTATCCTAGTGTAACAGCATTGCTTACATAAAACCACACATGTCTATGGCATGTCATTCCCTATTGTAACAGCATTGTTTACATATAGCCACACCTATATATGTTCTTGTCGTACCCTAGTGTAACAGCATTGTTTACACATTGCCACACCTGTCTATGGTCCTGTCACACCCTAGTGTAACAGCATCGTTTACATAAAGCCACACCTGTTTATTGTGCTGTTGTAACCTAATGTAACAGCATCATTTATATATTGTCATACCTGTCTACTGGTTGTTTTGTACCCTAGTGTAAAAGCATTGTTTACATATAGCCACACCTGTCTATGGTGCTGTCGTACCGTAGTGTAACAGCATTGTTTACGTATAGCCCCACCTGTCTATGGTGCTGTCGTACCCTTGTGTAACAGCATCATTTACATATAGCCACACCTGTCTATGGTGCTGTCATAATCTAGTGTAACAGCATCATTTATATATAGCCAGCCCTGTCTATGGTGCTGTCCTATCCTAGTGTAACAGCATTGTTTGCATAAAACCACACATGTCTATGGCCTGTCGTTCCCTATTGTAACAGCATTGTTTACATATAGCCACTCCTGTATATGTTCCTGTCATACCCTAGTGTAACAGCATTCTTTACACATAGCCACACCTGTCTATGGTCATGTCACACCCTAGTGTAACAGCATCATTTACATATAGCCACACCTGTTTATGTTGCTGTTGTACCCTAGTGTAACAGCATCGTTTATATAAAGCCACATCTGTCTATGGTGCTGTTGTAAACTAGTGTAACAGCATCATTTCTATATAGTCATACTTGTCTACTAGTCATTTTGTACCCTAGTGTAAAAGCATTGTTTACATATAGCCACACCTGTCTATGCTGCTGCTGCACCCTAGTGTAAAAGCATTGTATACATATAGCCACACCTGTCTATGGTGCTGTCGCACCCTAGTGTAAAAGCATTGTTTACATATAGCCATGCCTGTCTATGGTGCTGTAGTACCCTAGTCTAACAGCAATGTTTAAATATAGCCACACCTGTCTATGGTGCTGTCGTACCCTAGTGTAACAGCATCGTTTACATATAGCCACACCTGTCTATGGTGCTGTCGTACCCTAGTGTAACAGCATCATTTACATATAGCCACACCTGTCTATGGTGCTGTCATACCATAGTGTAATAGCATTGCTTACATATAGCCACACCTGTCTATGGTGCTGTCATACCCTAGTGTAACAGCATCATTTTCATATAGCCACACCCGTCTATGGTGCTGTCGTACCATAGTGTAAACAGCATTCTTTACATATAGCCACACCTGTCTATGGTCCTGTCGCACCCTAGTGTAACAGCATTGTTTACATAAAATAACACATGTCTGTGGTGCTGTTGTAACCTAGTGCAACAGCATAATTTCTATACCGTCACACCTGCTGACTGGTCGTGTTGTACCCTAGTGTAAAAGCATTGTTTACATATAACCACACCTGTCTATGTCGTACCCTAGTGTAAAAGCATCATTTACATATAGCCACATCTGTCTATGGCGCTGTCATTCCCTAGTGTAAGAGCATTGTTTACATAAAGCCACATGTCTATGGTACTTTTGTATGCTAGTATAACAGCATCATTTATCTATAGCCACACCTGTCTATGGTGCTGTCGCACCCTTCATGTAACAGCATCATTTACATAAAGCCACACCTGTCTATACTGCTGCCATACCCTAGTGTAACAACATTGTTTACATAAAGCCACACATGTCTATGGTGCTCTCGTACCCTAGTGTAAAAGAACTTTTTACATATAGCCACACCTGTCTATGGTGCTGTCATAACCTAGTCTAAAAGCACTTTTTAAATATAGCCACACCTGTCTGTGGTTCTGTTGTACCCTAATGTAACAGCATTGTTTACATAAAACCACACATGTCTATGGTGCTGTCCTATCCTAGTGTAACAGCATTGTTTATGTAAAGCCACACATGTCTATGGTGCTGTCATTCTTTAGTGTAAAAGCATTGTTTGCATATAGCTGCACCTGTCTATGGTGCTGTCGTACCCTAGTGTAAATAGCATTATTTACATAAAGCCACACCTGTCTATGGTGCTGTCGTACCCTAGTGTAACACCATTGTTTACATAAAGCCACACATGTCTATGGCCCTGTCGTACCCTAGTGTACTAGCATTATTTACATATAGGAGCAGCTGTCTATGGTACTGTCTTACAATTGTTGAACATCATCGTTTACATATAGCCACTTCTGTCTATGGTTCTGTCGTAACTTAGTGTAAAGGCACTTTTTAGATATAGCCACACATGTCTATGGTGCTGTTGTACTCTGGTGTTACAGCATTGTTTATATAAAACCACACATGTTTATGGCCCTGTTGTTCCCTAGTGTAACAGCACTATTTGCATATAGCCACACCTCTCTATGGTGCTGTCATACCCTAGTTTAACAGCATCATTTTCATATAGCCACACCTGTATATGGTGCTGTCGTAACCTAGTGTAACAGCATATTTTGCATATAGGTACACCTGTCTATGGCCCTTTCGTACCTTAGTGTAACGGCATCATTTACATCTAACAACACCTGTCAATGGTGCTGCAGTACACTTGGTGTAACAGCATTTTTACATATATCCACACCTGTCTATGGTCCTGTTGTACCCTAGTGTAACAGCATCATTTACATATAGCCACAGCTGTCTATGATGCTGTCACACCCTAGTGTAAAAGTACTTTTTAGATATAGCCACACCTGTCTATGGTGCTGTTGTACCTTAGTGTAACAGCATTGCTTACATAAAACCACACATGTCTCTGGTGCTGTCCTATGTTAGTGCAACAGTATTGTTTACATAAAGCCACAAATGTCTATGGCCCTGTCATTCCCTAGTGTAACAGCATTGTTTGCATATAGCCACACCTCTCTATGGTGCTGTCGTACCTTAGTGTAACAGCATTGTTTATATATAGCCACACCTGTCTATGGTGCTGTTGTACCCTAGTGTAACAGTATTGTTTACATATAGCCACACCTGTCTATGGTGCTGTAGTAACCGAGTGTAGCAGCATCATTTATATATATAGCCAACCCTGTCTATGGTGTTTTCCTATCTTAGTGTAACAGCATTGTTTACATAAAACCACACATATCTACCACCTGTCGTTCCCTATTGTAACAGCATTGTTTACATATTGCCACACCTGTATATGTTCTTGTCGTACCCTAGTGTAACAGCATTGTTTACACATAGCCACACCTGTCTATGATGCTGTCGTAACCTAGTATAACAGCATCATTTATATATAGCCACCCCTGTCAATGGTGCTGTCCTTTCCTAGTGTAACAGCATCGTTTACATAAAACCACACATGTCTATGGCCTGTCGTTCCCTGTTGTAACAGCATTGTTTACATATAGCCACACCTGTATATGTTCCTGTCGTACCCTAGTGTAATAGCATTGTTTACCCATAGCCACACCTGTCTATGGTCCTGTCACACCCTAGTGCAACAGCATCATTTACATATAGCCACACCTGTTTATGTTGCTGTTGTACCCTAGTGTAACAGCATCAATTATATAAAGCCACACCTGTCTATGGTGCTGCTGTAACCTAGTGCAACAGCATCATTTATGTATAGTCATACCTGTCTACTAGTCGTTTTGTACCCTAGTGTAAAAGCATTGTTTACATAAAGCCACGCCTGTCTATGGTGCTGTAGTACCCTAGTCTAACAGCATTATTTACATATAGCCGCACCTGTCTATTGAGCTATCGCAAGTGTAACAGCATTCTTTACATATAGCCACACCTGTTTATGGTCTTGTCGTACCCTAGTGTAACAGCATTGTTTACATAAAACAACACATGTCTATGGTGCTGTCGTAACCTAGTGTAGCAGCATAATTTATATATAGTCACACCTGCCTACTGGTCGTGTTGTACCCTAGTGTAAAAGCATTGTTTACATATAGCCACACCTGTCTATGGTCTTGTCGTACCCTAGTGTAACAGCATCATTTACATATAGCTACACCTGTCTATGGTGCTGTTGTTACCTAGTGTAACAGCATTGTTTATATAAAGCCACATGTCTATGGTGCTGTCGTACCCTAGTGTAACAGCATTGTTTATATAAAGCCACACCTGTCTGTAGCGCTGCCGTACCCTTGTGTAACAGCATTGTTTACATAAAGCCACACATGTCTATGGTGCTGTCATACCCAAGTGTAAAAGCACCTTTTACATATAGCCACACCTGTCTATGGTGCTGTCGTAACCTAGTCTAAAAGCACTTTTTAGTTATAGTCACAACTGTCTATGGTGCTGTTGTACCCTAATGTAACAGCATTGTTTACATAAAACCACACATGTCTATGGTGCTGTCCTATCCTAGTGTAACAGCATTGCTTACGTAAAGCCACACATGTCTATGGTGCTGTTGTACCATAGTGTAACAGCATTGTTTACATATAGCCACACCTGTCTATGGTCCTGTCATACCCTAGTGTAACAGCATTGTTTACATAAAACAACACATGTCTATTGTGCTGTCGTAACCTAGTGTAACAGCATAATTTATATATAGTCACACCTGCCTACAGGTCGTGTTGTACCCTAGTGTAAAAGCATTGTTTACATAAAGCCACATGTCTATGGTGCTGTTGTACCCTAGTGTAACATCATCGTTTACATAAAGCCACACCTGTCTATAGTGCTGCCATACCCTAGTGTAACAGTATTCTTTACATGAAGCCAGGGGGATTGTGGCTGACAAAATTTGCAGATGACTGCAAACTGGGCACCATAATTGACACTCCATCAGACACAGACATCCTCCAGAAAGGTCTCATAGAAATGGATAACTGGTGCCAGAGCCATGGCCTTAAGCTAAATGCCAAAAAATGTATAGTCATACCCTTTGGGAAAAACAAGGTAACCCCTAATTACCACATAGGTGGTAATCCATTAAACACGGAAGAAGTTATCAGGGACCTGGGGACCCAAGTTGACAGTAACCTCTCTTTTGACACTCACATTGCCAAAGTGGTTAGGAAGACCTTCTACATTGCCCACCTGATCATGAAGGGATTCACATCCAAATCAGGAGAGGTCATTGTACCCTGTACTCTTCACTTATCAGACCAATGATTGAGTACAACGCCCCATTGAATGTACCTTACCAGACACCTGCAGCAGTTGGAAAGACCCCAAAGTTCCTCACCAAAAGGATAAAGGGGCTCAAACATATGTCATACGATGCCCGACTGAAGAAACTCCAGCTCTATTCAGTCGCATACCGTCTGCTCAGAGGTGATCTGTGCCTGACATACAAGGCCATGTCCAACCCGGATGCTCCACCTCAAAAATCCACCAGAGCCACGAGAGCAAGAGACTTAAACCTCAACACGGATATAAATAGGACGTGCTGGAGGGACAGATTCATCACCCAGAGACTCCCTACACTATGGAACAGAATCCCAGTCCATGTGAGGCAGAGCCCCTCACTGACTCTGTTCAAGAGAAATCTTGACGAGTGGATGGGAGATCGTAGGTTTACCCCGGGAATCATCTCTGTATCACTGCTGGACAGAGGCACAGCAAACTAATGGGTATAGTATTCTCATCCAAAGGGGTGGTGAAAGCCACTCACACTCTGGCTAGGCTTTTAAATGCCCCAGGGCAGATAGCCTAGTATGAACCTATGAACCTATGAACCTATGAACCCTAGTGTAAAAGAACTTTTTACATATAGCCACACCTGTCTATGGTGCTGTTGTAACCTAGTCTAAAAGCACTTTTTAGATATAGCCACACCTGTCTATGGTGCTGTTGTACCCTAATGTAACAGCATTGTTTGCATAAAACCACACATGTCTATGGTGCTGTCCTATCCTAGTGTAACAGCATTGTTTAGGTAAAGGCACACATGGCTATGGTGCTGTCGTACCCTAGTGTAACAGCATTGTTTACATAAAGCCACACCTGTCTATAGTGCTGCTATACCCTAGTGTAACAGCATTGTTTACATAAAGCCACACATGTCTATGGTGCTTTTGTACCCTAGTGTAAAAACACTTTTTTACATATAGCCACACCTGTCCCTGGTGCTGTTGCACCCTAATGTAACAGCATTGTTTACATAAAACCACACGTTTATGGTGCTGTCCTATCCTAGTGTAACAATATTGTTTATGTAAAGCCACACATGTCTATGGTGCTGTCATACCCTAGTGTAACAGCATTGTTTACATATAGCCACACCTGTCTATGGTCCTGCCGTACCCTAGTGTTACAGTATTGTTTACATAAAACAATGCAAGTCTCTGGTGCTGTCGTAACCTAGTGTAACAACATAATTTATATATAGTCACACCTGCCTACTGGTCATGTTGTACCCTAGTGTAAAAGCATTGTTTACATATAGCCACACCTGTCTATGGTCTTATTATACTCTAGTGTAACAGCATCATTTACGTGTAGACACACCTGTCTATGTTGCTGTCGTACCCTAGTGTAACAGCTATGTTTAAATATAGCCACACCTGTCTTTGGTGCTGTCATACCCTAGTGTAATAGCATTGTTTACACATAGCCACACCTGTTCTATTGTGCTTTCGTAACCTAGTGTAAAAAAACTTTTTGATATAGCCACACCTGTCTATGGTGCTGTTGTACACTAGTGTAACAGCATTCTTTACATAAAAGCACACATGTCTGTGGTGATCTCCTATCCTAGTGTAACAGCAATGTTTACATAAAGCCACACATATCTATGGGCCTGTCATTCCCTAGTGTAAACAGCATTGTTTGCATACAGCCACACCTGTCTATGGTGCTGTCTTACCCTAGTATAACAGCATCATTTAAATATAGCCAAACCTTTCTGTGGTGCTGTCGTACCCTCGTGTAACAGCATCATTTACATATAGCCACACCTGTCTATGGTCTTGTCTTATCCTAGTGTAACAGCATCATTTACATATAGCCACACCTTTCTATGGTCTTGTCATACCCTAGTGTAAAAGCATTGTTTACATATAGCCACACCTGTCTATGAAGCTGTCGCACCCTAGTGAAACAGCATTGTTTACATATAGCCACACCTGTCTATGGTGCTGTCATTCCCTACTGTAACAGCATTGTTTATATATAGCCACACCTGTATATGGTCCTGTCGTACCCTGGTGTAACAGCATTGTTTACATAATGCCACACCTGTCTATGGTCTTGTTGTACCCTAGCGTAACAGCATTGTTTACATATACCCGCACCAGTCTTTTGTCCAGTCTTACCCTAGTGTAACAGCATCATTTACATATAGACACACCTGTCTATGGCCCTGTCATTGCCTAGTGTAACAGATTCATATACATATAGCCACACCTGTCTATGGTGCTGTCGTACCCTAGTGTAACAGCATCATTTACATATAGCCACACCTGTCTATGGTGCTGTCATACCTTAGTGTAGCAGCATTGTTTACATATAGCCACACCTGTCTATGGTGCTGTCGTACCATAGTGTAACATCATTATTTACATATAGCCACACCTGTCTATGGTGACGTCGTACCATAGTGTAACAGCATTGTTTACAAATAGCCACACCTGTCCATGGTCCTGTTCTACCCTAGTGTAACAGCATAATTTACATATAGCCACACCTGTCTATGGCCCTGTCGTTCCCTAGTATAACAGCATCATTTACATCTAGCGACACCTGTCTATGGTTCTGTTGTACCCTAGTGTACCAGCATCATTTACATATAGCCACACCTGTCTATGGTGCTGTCGTACCGTAGAAGAGCACTGTTTAACCATAGCCACACATGTCTATGGTGCTGTCGTACCCTAGTGTAACAGCACTGTTTACACATAGCCACACCTGTCTATGGTGATGTCGTACCCTAGTGTGACAGCATCATTTATATATAGCCACACTTGTCTATGTTGCTATTGTACCCTAGTGTAACAGCATCATTTACATATAGTCACCCTGTCTATGGTGCTGTTCTTCCCTTGTGTAACAGCATTGTTTACACATAGCCACACCTGTCTATGGTCCTGTTGTTCCCTAGTGTAACAGCATCATTTATATGTAGCCATACCTGTCTATGGCGCTGTCGCACCTTTGTAAAACAGCATCATTTACATATAGCCACACCTGTCTATGGCCCTGTCATTCCCTAGTGTAACAGCATCATTTACATATAGCCACACCTGTCTATCGTGCTGTCGTTCACTAGTGTAACAGCATCATTTACATATAACCACACCTGTCTATGGTCCTGTCGTACCCTAGTTTAACAGCATCATTTACATATAGCAACACCTGTCTATGGCTCTGTTGTTCCCTAGTGTAACATCATTGTTTACATATAGCCAAAGCTGTCTATGGTCCTGTCGTACCCTAATGTAACAGCATTTTTTACATATTGCCACACCTGTCTATGGTGCTGTCATACTCTAGTGTAACAACATCCTTTATATATAGCCACACCTGTCTATGGCCCTGTCAATCCCTAGTGTAACAGTATAGTTTAAATATAGCCACACCTGTCTATGGTGCTGTCCTAGCCTAATGTATCAGCATCGTTTACATAAAACCACACGTCTATAGCCCTGTCATACTCTAGTGTAACAGCATGGTTTACATATAGCCACACTTGTCAATGGTCCTGTCGTACCCTAGTATAACAGCATCATTTACATATAGCTACACCTGTCTATGGTGCTGTCACACCATAGTGTAAAAGCTCTTTTTACGTATAGCCATACCTGTCTATGGTGCTGTTGTACCCTAGTGTAATAGCATTGTTTACATAAAGCCACACATGTCTATGGCCCTGTCGTTCACTAGTGTAACAGCATTATGTTCATATTGCCAGACCTGTCTATGGTCCTGTCATACTCTAGTGTAACAGCTTCTTCTTTTGGCTTTTCCCAGTTAGGGGCCGCCACAGTGGATCACATGTCCGCTCATGATTGGCAGTGGAGTTTTACAGTGTCGAGTTGACAGCCCAGCACCCAACCTTCCACAGAAGGCATACACACACACATGCACTCACACCTAGGGCCAATTTAGAGTGTTCAATCCACCTTCAGCATGTCTTTGGGATATGGTGCGAAACCAGAGCACCCAGAGGAAACCCACGCAACCACAGGGAGGACATGCAGACTCCGCACAAAAGGCACCCCAGCTGAGGATTGAACCAGAGAACCTCTTGCTGTGAGGTGACAACGCTAACCACTGCACCACCATGGCCACGCTGTAGTCTAGTGTAACAGCATTGTTTACATATAGCCACACCTGTCTATGACCCTGTCAATCCCTAGTGTAACAGCATAGTTTACTTATAGCCACATCTGTCTAACGTGCTGTCCTAGCCTAGTGTATCAGCATCGTTTACATAAAACCACACATGTCTATAGCCCTGTCATACTCTAGTTAACAGCATTGTTTACATATAGTCACACATGTCAGTGGTCCTGTCGTACCCTAGTATAACAGCATCATTTACATTAAGCTACACCTGTCTGTGGTGCTGTCACACCCTAGTGTAAAAGTGTTTTTTACATATAGCCACACCTGTCTATGGTGCTGTCGTACCCTAGTGTAACAGCATTGTTTCCATAAAGCCACACATGTCTATGGCCCTGTCGTTCACTAGTGTAACAGCATCATTCACATATTGCCAGACCTGTCTATGGTCCTGTCATACTCTAGTGTAACTGCTTCTTCTTCTTCTTTCAGATTTTCCCAGTTAGGGGTCACCACAGTGGATCACATGTCCGCTCATGATTGGCAGTGGAGTTTTACAGTGTCGAGTTGACAGCCCAGCGTCCAACCTTTCACAGAAGGCACATACACACATGCACTCACACCTCGTGCAAATTTAGAGTGTTCAATCCACCTACAGCATGTCTTTGAGATGTGGGGGGAAACCAGAGCACCCGGAGGAAACCCACGCAACCAGAGGGAGGACATGCAGACTCTGCACAGAAGGCACCCCAGCTGAGGATCGAACCGGAGAACCTCTTGCTGTGAGGTGACAACAATAACCGCTTCACCACTGTTGCCGCCCTGTACTCTAGTGTAACAGCATTGTTTACATATAGCCACCCATGTCTATGATGTTGTCATACCCTAGTGTAACAGCATTATTTACATATAGCCACTCCTGTCTATGGCCCTGTCAATCCCTAGTGTAACAGCATCATTTACATATAGCCACACCTGTCTATGGTGCTGTCATAGCCTAGTGTAACAGCATCATTTACATATAGCCACACCTGTCTATGGTGCTGTCATAGCCTAGTGTAACAGCATTATTTACATATATCCACTCCTGTCTATGGCCCTGTCAATCCCTAGTGTAACAGCATCATATACATATAGCCACACCTGTCTATGGTGCTGTCGTAGCCTAGTGTAACAGCATCATTTACATATAGCCACACCTTTCTATGGGGCTGTCATAGCCTAGTGTAACAGCATAGTTTGTATAAAACCACACATGTCTATGGCCCTGTCTTACTCTAGTGTAACAGCATTGTTTACATTTAGCCGCACCTGTCAATGGTCCTGTCATACCGTAGTGTAACAGCATCATTGATATATATAGCTACACTTGTCTATGGTGCTTTCGCACCCTAGTGTAAAGCGCTTTTCACATATAACCACTTCTGTCTATGGTACTGTCATAACCTAGTGTAACAGCATTGTTTGCATATAGCCACACTTGTCTATGGCCCTATCGAACCCTTGTGTAACAGCATCATTTACATATAGCCCCACCTGTCTATGGAGCTGCCATCCTTTAGTGTAACAGCATTGTTTATATATAGCCACACCTCTCTATGGTCCTGTCATACTCTAGTGTAAAAGCATTGTTTACATATAGCCACACCTGTCTATGGCCCTGTTGTACCCTAGTGTAACAGCACCATTTACATATAGCCACACTTGTCTATGATGCTGTTCTACCCTAGTGTAACAGCATTATTTACATATAGCCACTCCTGTTTATGGCCCTGTCAATCCCTAGTGTAACAGCATCATTTACATATAGCCACAGCTGTCTATGGTGCTGCCGCACCCTAGTGTAAAAGCACATTTTACATATTGCCACACCTGTCTATGGTGCTGTCATACTCTAGTGTAACAACATCCTTTATATATAGCCACACCTGTCTATGGCCCTGTCAATCCCTAGTGTAACAGTATAGTTTAAATATAGCCACACCTGTCTATGGTGCTGTCCTAGCCTAATGTATCAGCATCGTTTACATAAAACCACACGTCTATAGCCCTGTCATACTCTAGTGTAACAGCATGGTTTACATATAGCCACACTTGTCAATGGTCCTGTCGTACCCTAGTATAACAGCATCATTTACATATAGCTACACCTGTCTATGGTGCTGTCACACCATAGTGTAAAAGCTCTTTTTACGTATAGCCATACCTGTCTATGGTGCTGTTGTACCCTAGTGTAATAGCATTGTTTACATAAAGCCACACATGTCTATGGCCCTGTCGTTCACTAGTGTAACAGCATTATGTTCATATTGCCAGACCTGTCTATGGTCCTGTCGTACTCTAGTGTAACAGCTTCTTCTTTTGGCTTTTCCCAGTTAGGGGTCGCCACAGTGGATCACATGTCCGCTCATGATTGGCAGTGGAGTTTTACAGTGTCGAGTTGACAGCCCAGCACCCAACCTTTCACAGAAGGCACACACACACATGCACTCACACCTCGTGCAAATTTAGAGTGTTCAATCCACCTACAGCATGTCTTTGAGATGTGGGGGGAAACCAGAGCACCCGGAGGAAACCCACGCAACCAGAGGGAGGACATGCAGACTCTGCACAGAAGGCACCCCAGCTGAGGATCAAACCGGAGAACCTCTTGCTGTGAGGTGACAACACTAACCGCTTCACCACTGTTGCTGCCCTGTACTCTAGTGTAACAGCATTGTTTACATATAGCCACCCATGTCTATGGTGTTGTCATACCCTAGTGTAACAGCATTATTTACATATAGCCACTCCTGTCTATGGCCCTGTCAATCCCTAGTGTAACAGCATCATTTACATATAGCCACACCTGTCTATGGTGCTGTCATAGCCTAGTGTAACAGCATCATTTACATATAGCCACACCTGTCTATGGTGCTGTCATAGCCTAGTGTAACAGCATTATTTACATATATACACTCCTGTCTATGGCCCTGTCAATCCCTAGTGTAACAGCATCATATACATATAGCCACACCTGTCTATGGTGCTGTCGTAGCCTAGTGTAACAGCATCATTTACATATAGCCACACCTTTCTATGGGGCTGTCATAGCCTAGTGTAACAGCATAGTTTGTATAAAACCACACATGTCTATGGCCCTGTCTTACTCTAGTGTAACAGCATTGTTTACATTTAGCCGCACCTGTCAATGGTCCTGTCATACCGTAGTGTAACAGCATCATTGATATATATAGCTACACTTGTCTATGGTGCTTTCGCACCCTAGTGTAAAGCGCTTTTCACATATAACCACTTCTGTCTATGGTACTGTCATAACCTAGTGTAACAGCATTGTTTGCATATAGCCACACTTGTCTATGGCCCTATCGAACCCTTGTGTAACAGCATCATTTACATATAGCCACACCTGTCTATGGAGCTGCCATCCTTTAGTGTAACAGCATTGTTTATATATAGCCACACCTCTCTATGGTCCTGTCATACTCTAGTGTAAAAGCATTGTTTACTTATAGCCACACCTGTCTATGGTGCTGTTGTAACCTAGTGTAACAGCATTAATTACATATAGCCTCTCCTGTTTATGGCCCTGTCAATCCCTAGTGTAACTGCATCATTTACATATAGCCACAGCTGTCTATGGTGCTGCTGCACCCTAGTGTAAAAGCACTTTTTACATATAGCCCCACCTGTCTATGGTGCTGTTGTAACCTAGTATAACAGCGTTGTTAACATATAGCCACACCTGTCTATGGTCCTGTCATACTCTAGTATAACAGCATTGTTTATATATACCCACACATGTCTATGGCCCTGTCGTTCCCTAGTGTAACAGCATTGTATACATAAAGCCACACATGTTTATTATGCTTTTGTACCCTATTGTAACAGCATCATTTACATATAGCCACTCTTGTCTATGGTGCTGTCATAACTTAGTGTAAAAGCACTTTTAGATATAGCCACACATGTCTATGGTGCTGTTGTACCCTAGTGTTATAGGTTCATAGGTTCATACTAGGGCATTTATAAGCCTAGCCAGAATGTGTTTGGCTTTCGCCATCCATTTTAAATTTATTTTGCTATGCCCTTTTCGAGGTTAGTATACTGTGCCTCTGTCTAACAGTGACACAGAAGTGATACCCGGGGTAAACCTATGATCTCCCATCCACTCATCAAGATTCCTCTTGAAGAGAGTCAATGAGGGACTCTGCCTAACCTGGACTGTCATACTCTAGTGTATCAGCATCGTTTACATAAAGCCACACCTGTCTATGGTCCTGTCATACCCTAGTGTAACAGCATCATTTACATATAGCCACAGCTGTCTATGATGCTGTCACACCCTAGTGTAAAAGCACTTTTTAGATATAGCCACACCTGTCTATGGTGCAGTTGTACCCTAGTGTAACAGCATTGTTTACATAAAACCACACATGTCTCTGGTGCTGTCCTATCCTTGTATAACAGCATTGTTTACATAAAGCCACACATGTCTATGGCCCTGTTGTTCCCTAGTGTAACAGCATTGTTTGCATATAGCCACACCTGTGTATGGTGCTGTCGTACCCTAGTGTAACAGCATTGTATACATATAGCCACACCTGTCTATGGTGCTGTCGTACCCTAGTGTAACAGCATCATTTACATATAGCCACACCTGTCTATGGTGCTGTTATAACCTAGTGTAGCAGCTGCATTCATATATAGCCACCCCTGTCTCTGGTGCTGCCCTATCCTAGTATAACAGCATTGCTTACATAACAACCCACATGTCTATGGCCTGTCTTTCCTCTATTGTAACAGCATTGTTTACATATAGCCACACCTGTATAAGTTCTTGTCATATCCTAGTGTAAAAGCATTGTTTACACATAGCCACACCTGTCTATGGTCCTGTCACACCCTAGTGTAACAGCATCATTTCCATATAGCCACACTTGTTTATGTTGCTGTTGTACCCTAGTGTAACAGCATCATTTACATAAAGTCACACCTGTCTATGGTGCTGTTATAACTTAGTGTAACAGCATCATTTATATATTGGCATACCTGTCTACTGGTCGTTCTGTACCCTAGTGTAAAAGCATTGTTCACATATAGCCACACCTGTCTATGGTGCTGTCATACCCGAGTGTAACAGCATTGTTTACATATAGCCACACCTGTCTATATTGCTGTCATACCCTAGTGTAACAGCATTGTTTACATATATCCACACCTGCCTATGGTGCTATCGTAACCTAGTGTAACAGCATCATTTACACATAGCCACACTTGTCTGTGGTGCTGTCCTACCCTAGTGTAACAGCATCATTTACAATTACCCACACATGTCTATGGCCCTGTTGTTCCCTAGTGTAACAGCATTGTATACATAAAGCCACACGTCTATTATGCTTTCATGCCCTATTGTAACAGCATCATTTACATATAGCCACTCTTGTCTATGGTGCTGTCGTAACTTAGTGTAAAAGCACATTTAGATATAGCCACACATGTCTATGGTGCTGTTGTACCCTAGTGTTACAACATTGTTTATATAAGACCACACATGTCTTTGGTCCTGTTGTTCCCTAGTGTAACAGCACTGTTTGCATATAGCCACACCTCTCTATGGTCCTGTCATACCCTAGTGTAACAGCATAATTTACATATAGCCACACCTGTCTATGGTGCTGTTGTAACCTAGTGCAAAAGCACTTTTTAGATATAGCCACACCTGTCTATGGTCCTGTCATACCCTAGTGTAACAACATAATTTACATATAGCCACACCTGTCTATGGTACTGTCGTAACCTAGTGTAACAGCATCTTTTACATATAGGCACACCTGTCTATGGCCCTGTCATACTTTAGTCTAACAGCATCATTTACATATAACTAGACCTGTCAATGGTGCTGCCATACTCTAGTGTAGCAGCATTGTTTACATATAGCCACACCTGTCTACGGTGCTGTCATACTCTAGTGTAACAGCATCGTTTACATAAAGCCACATCTGTCTATGGTCCTGTCATACCCTAGTGTAACAGCATCATTTACATATAGCCACAGCTGTCTATGGTGCTGTCGTACCCTATTGTAACAGCATTGTTTACATGTAGCCCACCTGTCTATGGTGCTGTCGTAACCTAGTGTAGCAGCATTTATATATTGCCACCCCTGTCTATGGTGCTGTCCTATCCTAGTGTAACAGCATTGTTTACATAAAACCACACATGTCTATGGCCTGTCGTTCCCTATTGTAACAGCATTGTTTACATATAGCCACACCTGTATATGTTTTTGTCGTACCCTAGTGTAACAGCATTGTTTACACATAGCCACTCCTGCCTATGGTCCTGTCACACCCTAGTGTAGCAACATCATTTACATATAGCCACACCTGTTTATGTTGCTGTTGTACCCTAGTGTAACAGCATTGTTTACATAAAGCCACACCTGTTTATGGTGCTGCTATAACCTAGTGTAACAGCGTCATTTATATATAGTCATACCTGTCTACTGGTCGTTTTGTACCCTAGTGTAAAAGCATTGTTTACATATAGCCTCACCTGTCTATGGTGCTGTTGTGCCCTTGTGTAACAGCATTATTTACATATAGCCACTCCTGTTTATGGCCCTGTCAATCCCTAGTGTAACAGCATCATTTACATATAGCCACAGCTGTCTATGGTGCTGCCGCACCCTAGTGTAAAAGCACATTTTACATATAGCCACACCTGTCTATGGTGCTGTTGTAACCTAGTGTAACAGCATTAATTACATATAGCCTCTCCTGTTTATGGCCCTGTCAATCCCTAGTGTAACTGCATCATTTACATATAGCCACAGCTGTCTATGGTGCTGCTGCACCCTAGTGTAAAAGCACTTTTTACATATAGCCCCACCTGTCTATGGTGCTGTTGTAACCTAGTGTAACAGCGTTGTTAACATATAGCCACACCTGTCTATGGTCCTGTCATACTCTAGTATAACAGCATTGTTTATATATACCCACACATGTCTATGGCCCTGTCGTTCCCTAGTGTAACAGCATTGTATACATAAAGCCACACATGTTTATTATGCTGTTGTACCCTATTGTAACAGCATCATTTACATATAGCCACTCTTGTCTATGGTGCTGTCTAACTTAGTGTAAAAGCACTTTTAGATATAGCCACACATGTCTATGGTGCTGTTGTACCCTAGTGTTATAGGTTCATAGGTTCATACTAGGGCATTTATAAGCCTAGCCAGAATGTGTTTGGCTTTCGCCATCCATTTTAAATTTATTTTGCTATGCCCTTTTCGAGGTTAGTATACTGTGCCTCTGTCTAACAGTGACACAGAAGTGATACCCGGGGTAAACCTATGATCTCCCATCCACTCATCAAGATTCCTCTTGAAGAGAGTCAATGAGGGACTCTGCCTAACCTGGACTGTCATACTCTGGTGTATCAGCATCGTTTACATAAAGCCACAACTGTCTATGGTCCTGTCATACCCTAGTGTAACAGCATCATTTACATATAGCCACAGCTGTCTATGATGCTGTCGCACCCTAATGTAAAAGCACTTTTTAGATATAGCCACACCTGTCTATGGTGCTGTTGTACCCTAGTGTAACAGCATTGTTTACATAAAACCACACATGTCTCTGGTGCTGTCCTATCCTTGTGTAAAAGCGTTGTTTGCATAAAGCAACAGCTGTCTATGGTCCTGTCATACCCTAGTGTAACAGCATCATTTACATATAGCCACAGCTGTCTATGATGCTGTCACACCCTAGTGTAAAAGCACTTTTTAGATATAGCCACACCTGTCTACGGTGCAGTTGTACCCTAGTGTAACAGCATTGTTTACATAAAACCACACATGTCTCTGGTGCTGTCCTATCCTTGTATAACAGCATTGTTTACATAAAGCCACACATGTCTATGGCCCTGTTGTTCCCTAGTGTAACAGCATTGTTTGCATATAGCCACACCTGTCTATGGTGCTGTCGTACCCTAGTGTAACAGCATCATTTACATATAGCCACACCTGTCTATGGTGCTGTCATAACCTAGTGTAGCAGCATCATTCATATATAGCCACCCCTGTCTCTGGTGCTGCCCTATCCTAGTATAACAGCATTGCTTACATAACAACCCACATGTCTATGGCCTGTCTTTCCTCTATTGTAACAGCATTGTTTACATATAGCCACACCTGTATACGTTCTTGTCATATCCTAGTGTAAAGCATTGTTTACACATAGCCACACCTGTCTATGGTCCTGTCACACCCTAGTGTAACAGCATCATTTACATATAGCCACACTTGTTTATGTTGCTGTTGTACCCTAATGTAACAGCATTGTTTACATAAAACCACACGTCTCTGGTGCTGTCCTATGCTAGTGTAACAGTATTGTTTACATAAAGCCACACATGTCTATGGCCCTGTCGTTCCCTAGTGTAACAGCATTGTTTGCATCTAGCCACACCTGTCTATGGTGCTGTTGTACCCTAGTGTAACAGCATTGTTTACATATAGCCACACCTGTCTATGGTGCTGTCATACCCTAGTATAACAGTATCGTTTACATATTGCCGCACCTGTCTATGGTGCTGTCGTAACCTAGTGTAGCAGCATCATTTATATATAGCCAACCCCGTCTATGGTGCTGTCCTATCTTAGTGTAACAGCATTATTTACCTAAAACCACACATGTCTATGGCCTGTCGTTCCCTATTGTAACAGCATTGTTTACATATAGCCACACCTGTATATGTTCTTGTCGTACCCTAGTGTAACAGCATTGTTTACATAAAACCACACATGTCTCTGGTGCTGTCCTATCCTTGTATAACAGCATTGTTTACATAAAGCCACACATGTCTATGGCCCTGTTGTTCCCTAGTGTAACAGCATTGTTTGCATATAGCCACACCTGTCTATGGTGCTGTCGTACCCTAGTGTAACAGCATCATTTACATATAGCCACACCTGTCTATGGTGCTGTCATAACCTAGTGTAGCAGCATCATTCATATATAGCCACCCCTGTCTCTGGTGCTGCCCTATCCTAGTATAACAGCATTGCTTACATAACAACCCACATGTCTATGGCCTGTCTTTCCTCTATTGTAACAGCATTGTTTACATATAGCCACACCTGTATACGTTCTTGTCATATCCTAGTGTAAAAGCATTGTTTACACATAGCCACACCTGTCTATGGTCCTGTCACACCCTAGTGTAACAGCATCATTTACATATAGCCACACTTGTTTATGTTGCTGTTGTACCCTAATGTAACAGCATTGTTTACATAAAACCACACGTCTCTGGTGCTGTCCTATGCTAGTGTAACAGTATTGTTTACATAAAGCCACACATGTCTATGGCCCTGTCGTTCCCTAGTGTAACAGCATTGTTTGCATCTAGCCACACCTGTCTATGGTGCTGTTGTACCCTAGTGTAACAGCATTGTTTACATATAGCCACACCTGTCTATGGTGCTGTCATACCCTAGTATAACAGTATCGTTTACATATTGCCGCACCTGTCTATGGTGCTGTCGTAACCTAGTGTAGCAGCATCATTTATATATAGCCAACCCTGTCTATGGTGCTGTCCTATCTTAGTGTAACAGCATTATTTACCTAAAACCACACATGTCTATGGCCTGTCGTTCCCTATTGTAACAGCATTGTTTACATATAGCCACACCTGTATATGTTCTTGTCGTACCCTAGTGTAACAGCATTGTTTACACATAGCCACACCTGTCTATGATGCTCTCATAACCTAGTGTAACAGTATCATTTATATATAGCCACCCCCGTCAATGGTGCTGTCCTTTCCTAGTGTAACAGCATTGTTTACATAAAACCACACATGTCTATGGCCTGTTGTTCCCTGTTGTAACAGCATTGTTTACATATAGCCATACCTGTATATGTTCCTGCCGTACCCTAGTGTAACAACATTGTTTACCCATAGCCACACCTGTCTATGGTCCTGTCACACCCTAGTGCAACAGCATCATTTACATATAGCCACACCTGTTTATGTTGCTGTTGTACCCTAGTGTAACAGCATCAATTACATAAAGCCACACCTGTCTATGGTGCTGTAGTAACCTAGTGTAACAGCATCATTTATATATAGTCATACCTGTCTACAAGTTGTTTTGTACCCTAGTGTAAAAGCATTGTTTACATAAAGCCACACCTGTCTATGGTGCTGTAGTACTCTAGTCTAACAGCATTGTTTACATATAGCCACACCTGTCTATGGAGCTATCATACCCTAGTGTAACAGCATTGTTTACATATAGCCACACCGGTCTATGGTGCTGTTGTACCCTAGTGTAACAGCATTCTTTACATATAGCCACACCTGTTTATGGTCCTGTCATACCCTAGTGTAACAGCATTGTTTACATAAAACAACACATGTCTATGGTGCTGTCGTAACCTAGTGTAGCAGCATAATTTATGTATAGTCACACCTGCCTACTGGTCATGTTGTACCCTAGTGTAAAAGCATTGTTTACATAAAGCCACTCCTGTCTATAGTGCTGCCGTACCCTAGTGTAAAAGCATTGTTTACATAAAGCCACACATGTCTATGGTGCTTTTGTACCCTAGTGTAAAAACACTTTTTACATATAGCCACACCTGTCAATGGGGCTGTTGTACCCTAATGTAACAGGATTGTTTACATAAAACCACACATGTCTATGGTGCTGTCCTATCCTAGTGTAACAGCATTGTTTACGTAAAGCCACACATGTCTATGGTGCTGTCATACCCTAGTGTAACAGCATTGTTTACATATAGCCACACCTGTCTATGGTCCTGCCGTACCCTAGTGTAACAGCATTGTTTACATAAAACAACACATGTCTCTGGTGCTGTCATAACCTAGTGTAACAGCATAATTTATATATAGTCACACCTGCCTACTTGTCGTGTTGTACCCTAGTGTAAAAGCATTGTTTAGATATAGTCACACCTGTCTATGGTCTTGTCATACGCTAGTGTAACAGCATTGTTTACATATAGCCACATCGGTCTAAGGTGCTGTCGTTCCCTAGTGTAACAGTATTGTTTACATAAAGCCACATGTCTATAGTGCTGTTGTACCCTAGTGTAACAGCATCGTTTACAAAAAGCCACAGCTGTCTATAGTGCTGCCGTACCCTAGTGTAACAGCATTGTTTACATAATGCCACACATGTCTATGGTGCTTTTGTATCTTAGTGTAAAAACACTTTTTACATATAGCCACACCTGTCTATGGTGCTGTTGTAACCTAGTCTAAAAGCACTTTTTAGATGTAGCCACACCTGTCTATGGTGCTGTTGTACCCTAATGTAACAGCATTGTTTACATAAAAGCACACATGTCTATGGTGCTGTCCTATCCTAGTGTAACAGCATTGTTTACGTAAAGCCACACATGTCTATGGCCCTACCGTTCCCTAGTGTAACAGCATTGTTTGCATATAGCCACACCTGTCTATGGATCTGTCTTACAATTGTTGAACAGCATCATTTATGTATAGCCACAGGTGTCTGTGGTGCTGTTGTACCCTAGGGTAACAGCATCATTTACATAAACCCACTGTCATCCTGCTGCATATTTCTCTCTTCTTTTTTTCTCTTACTTTCCTACTACAACCTCCCCACAACATTTAACTCCTTTCCTCTGTCACTTTCTCCTGCTACCTCCTTTTACTCCAAATCACTTATTACTTTTCTTTATATCCTCCTGTTAGGATCAACCTTACCCATAGTAGTCTTGCAAGGCTGCATGAATCTACATGAAAATGTAATTTTTCAGATTTCACCAGTATTGCATTAGTAACTGCTCCAATTCTTATTTGTTTACTTGCTGCCTTCATCCAGTTCTCCTGTACAGAATATTGTGTACAGATTTCAAAACAACTTGCTTAAGTTCATATGTTATCCATCAGTAATGTCTCTTATAATTGAATACTATTTTGACAATTTTATTTTCATCATATTAGCAGCGCGTAAACATTATGCTCTATTGTAGTAAAGTTTCTCATACTGTGAAAACATTGTGCTCTATTGTAATTACATTTTTCATTGCTTAATGCAGCTGCTGCTTTTTTTCCTATATTCTTATATGTGATTTGAAGTTTTTTATATAATCATATTATTCCAATGTTCTAATTGCTGAAATGTTTCTGCACTGACTGTTTGTCGTATTCTTTATTCCCATAATTTTATTGTTCAACCTAAAGTGCTTATGAATAAGATCCAAATAAGACTTGCATTGTAGCCAGATAGTAAATAATTTCAAAATGAAAAATAAAACAATGAGAGAAAATAGACTAATGAAGTTATTACAATTTGTAGTGTATTACCAGCTGTTTTATTATTTATGTATATTTATTGTTCTCTTGTATTTAAACTTTTTACATAAATTATAGTCATCTGCGTAGCTTTTCTCCCCAGGCCTCTGCCGAAAAGGGATATGCTTGTCATTCCAGATGGACTACCCATGCAAACAAATGCTAAATAAATAAAATAAATACATTTTACACATGTATCATTGGTTCACACCACACTCTCTGTCAAGGAATACTCCTCCTAAATTATGACTTTAATAGGAAAAGGTAAATGAAAAAGTACCAGTAAATAAAGTTCTGTTTAGCTGCTGTATCCTTAAAGTTAAACTAAACTACACATCTGCACCAGTTCTTGTATGGCTCAACAAATATGGTGTTATGTAATGAGCATTTTCTCTTTTACTCTGGGTCTATAATCATATTTTAGTACCCAGCTATTATTGTAATATGATTTTTAAAATTCTGTGGATTTAAAACTACAATTGCGAAATGCTTTCATTCACATATTGCATAGGGAGAGGCTAGAATGTGTGTTTTTATTCATCTGAAGAGTGTAAATCTTTCAACTGACATCCACGATTACTTTTCGTATTTTTGGTTTATTTCATTTTTAAGAGCAGTTGATACCTTTCCCTCTTCTGTCCATGTTATGAGGATGTTGTACATTGACTACAACTGATGGAGACCTATAAAGCAGATACCAGAATGTTTTTCCAGTTTCGCTTGACTGTATACAGTTTACATTCCAGGATATAATCTTTATACTCATTTATTACACAGTTCTACTTTATTCAACATATCAGACTATCATCTTGTTGGTTAAAGCTGCTTCTCTGTTTTCAAGTATCATTTCGCACAAGACATAATTATAGAGGTGTGACCCATTTTGTTTATATGACATTCAAATGCATATAATCCTCCTTATTACCTTAAAATAGCTTGCTGTAACTAACACTATCTGAGAACTAATTATTTTTCAAACTTTAAAATAAAATACTCATTCTAGGAAGAATTCCAATGTTTTCCCCTATAATTCCTTTCTAAACCAACTAATTCATTCATTCCCTGATGTGGTCCATCATAGTGTACACAAAGGCTCGTGCACTCACACTGTTAAGCAGTAACAAGGATGGATAGTTCACTTAATACCATTTTTATAGATGTGGGAGATAAAACTGGAGCATTTGTCAAAAACCCACATAGATGCAGGGAGTGCATACCTGCTCCACAGAGAAGACATCCCAGCTGGGAGTCAAATGTGAGAACCAAGAGATGTGAGGTAGTAATGCTAAATGTTGTACCACTTCTATTCAGATTGAGGATAACGTAATTGCCTAACTATTTAGAATAACAAATAACTCCTACTTTCTTTAACATACATGCATAATCAGCAATCCCGCATACTGTTGGCAAGTAGCTCATATTGAAATCCATAACAAAATGAACCATTTAGTTAAAAATATTTAAAAAAAATCTTTTGTTGCTTAAATACTCTCCTGAAATAGTTATAACAGACACTTAAGTGGGTTTTTCTGTTCCATTACATATATGAAATCAACATAACATAGTTTTATAACTAATTAGATTGCTCAACAAATGAGCTCAATGAATTAAGTATGATACATTCAAAACATCTTCCCCAGTAGCTAATATGTTGCATGAAGTTTTAAATTATGAAATGTGTATTTTTAAAAACTTTTTGTTTTCATAACAATGAATAAACAAGTTAATTATAAAACAAACATATTACTATTTACATAGGCAAAAACAATAAACCGGGACCTCCTTTGTAACAGAAACCATTATTTAATACAATACTGAGTGCTTATATCTTGACATAGGTTTGAAAGACTTCATCAGACTACGCAGATAAAACCAAACCATACAGAATTTAAAAGCATAAACCATCAAATGAGAAGATAAAAACATGAATAAATTAACTAGTTATGAGTATTCAACAAAAAGTCTGAATCCAGTATGTAAGATATATTGTATGTATATTTGTTACAAAAACCTTGTAAAAATCTTTTAACAAAAACATTTTAAAATCAGTTATGTATAACAATTATACAAAAACTGAGTCTAAAGTTGTTACTACTTATCAAAAAGATATGTAAACTATAAAACCCTTATAAAGAATTTAAGAATGAGTACATAAACATGGTTTTAAAACATTTATCTTATTATAGAAGATATGTATATAAGAAAAAGAAAACAGATATTATAAAATCACATTTATGTACGGAACTTATTATATTATTTGTAAATAACAATGTGAAATCTTCAGCTATAGCAAAACTTTTGAAACAAATAAAAAATGACCTAAAATATAACCCTAAAACATTCTACTGTACTATATTCCTAGTTTGTTGAAAAAATCAGACAAACTATCTCTCAACCTCCCCCGTTAGACTAATTATGCCTTGCTCATGCTTTTATTTCATGTTATGTTGAAAAGTGATCTATGTGCCCTTTCAATACCAAAGGAAAAAATCTTCAGGCAGGTTCAAAGTCTTAGGCAGCCAGGTACTAAGGAAGTGAATCATATTCTGTCTCTCTCTTCTTTTTCATGAATTTCATAAATCCTGATGTTGTTTCATCTGGATCTGTTAACCAAGTCTTCTAGTTTTTCCAAGAATAAGTTGTTTTGTTTCAGGAGAAATTCTGTTTTATTCTTATTTTCAAGCATTCTTTCATAAAAATCAGAGACTGACTCTTCTATACTTGAGATTTGTGATAAAGTTTGTTTTTGGAGAAACTCAAGTGCATTGCCCTGTCTGACCAGCCTTGAGGTATATTTATTTTTGATGTAAATCAAGATACCTCCACCTTTAGATCCTGTCTGTGTCGTAGCTGCTCGAAATGTATGGAAGACATTATAAACTGGCACTGCTGGTGTGCACTCAGTGGATTTACACTATCCCCGGGATTCATGAACCTTGTGCCAGGTGCACGCATAGCATAGGCATTACAATGCCAAATATGGCCGCTGAGTGATTCATGTATGATCCAATCCCATGTGCACTACTGGCGTGCGCCGGATCTGCGCAGCCCCCAGCGTAGGTATGCTAAACACCCCATGTGCGGTGTTGCACCATGCAAATGAAGGCATATAGCGATTCACGAAGTGGCGCAGGCGTAGCATAAGCCCACGGCAATGTAAACCAAAACAAAACGGTTTACATTTTCCCAAACATAACATAGAAGTAACGGAAGAGTGTCAGACCCAGGTATCACACTGGTACCATATGCCAATGGTGAAATACACAGACAATGTCAAAAGAAAACATGCACAACATGTAAATAACAACTTAAATGGCATGTCCACAGCAACTCACATCAGAACCCTAGGACATGTTTGCGGAAGGTGCAATACAATGAAATAATATAATAATGTTATAAAACAGCAGCGTAATACACAGCAGGTTCACAGCATAATACACCATGGTATGCATGAAACGCCACAACCACGGTGCAAGGGTTGCCAAGGACTCGCGGCAGTGTTCGGCGTGGTAACTATGAATTAGTAGTCAATGCCATGCAAATGAGGCAGATAATACTGAATCACAAATCCCCCACCGGCGTAAGGCTGTACCAAACGGCGCAGCGGTAATACACCGAGGAGTGGCTCAGACGGAATACATGTCATCTGCAGAGGGGTGTGCCACCTTAGCAGGAAGCACATTGGAGCACAGCAAACCTGGGCTGTACATCGCAAATCACAGCTGCAGGACCGGGGTGTGGGGTAATAGTTCAGCTGAGAGCACACAATGCGCGCAGAAGTGCATGTGTACGAGGATGTCTATGTTCCCTTAACCTAGTCATGTGACGCTCGCCCCGCAAACAACATCGGAAACAGGAAGGTGATGTTAAGAATATGAGGAAATGCGGAAGAAGTGTAATTGGAGTACTAATGAGCAATCAACACTAATCAACCCACGAAGGCCAATCGGCGGCAGCTGACAACTCTGCATGCAGAAACCTGCAAAACGGGATAGGGGAGGCATATGAATGCAAAGAAAGGAAGGGAGGTAGTAGATTGCAAAGATAGAAGGCCTGACACAGCAGAGCAAAGCAGACAGGCAGCACAACGGCAGCAGCACACAAAACGCATGCTATGCCATGTCCCAGAAAGTACACATGACAGTGCTCTGCAGGATGCATGCCAGAAAATAGTACGCGCAACGTGCAGAAATAGTAAGGGAAGGTCAAAAGGTAATCCATGGCAGGCAAGAGTAATGCAACACCAAAGGCAACAGCGGTGTAGTTCCATCGGTAAAACACGGAAGATAACCCCCAGATACGGCTGTACAAACACACCCTATGACATCATCGGTGTGCACAGCACAATAGTATAAAGTGTGAATGCACACAACACACAGCCGTGTATTCCCAAACGCCGCACCATAGGTGTAAACACACAGGGAACTTTTAAAATGTACATGTTGGGTGCTGCCGTGGCTGTGATCCATCAGCATGTGTTAGAGACAGACAGTGTTGTTGAGGAGGGTGCCGACAACCACTGTAGGCCTCGGAGGAGAAGGAGAGTGTTCAGACCAAGGGTAACCTACCAGGGGCTACAAGACCTGGAGATAGTAGAGCGTTACAGGGTGGACAGGGACACGTTACAGCAAATAGTGGAGCTGTGCCGGCCACGCCTGAGAACAAGAAACAATAGAGGGGAACCCATCCCAGTGGACGCAAAGGTATGTGTAAGCTTGCGAATACTGGCCACAGGTACCTTTCAAAGGCCAACTGGAGATATAATGGGCATCTCACAGTCATCAGCATCCAGGGTACTACACCAGTTCCTGGATGCCATGTTACCACATGCCAATGAGCATATATACTTCCCCAGATCTCAGGAGGATTTGCCTAGCAATATGTGCCACTTCCACCGTGTGGCACAATACCCGGAGGTACTGGGTGCGATAGACTGTACGCACATACAAATCAAGTCACCACCTGGCGAGCAGGGTAGACTCTACATAAACCGCAAGGGATTCCCCTCCATCAATTGCCAGGTCATGTGCAATGCTCAGGGCATTATCATGGATGTGTGTGCTGGCAGCCCTGGAAGCTACCACAACTCCCATATCTGGCATGCCTCACAGCTGTATCAGGTATTTGCCAGGTGGGACATCCCACAAGGCCATCTCGTGGGGGATGCTGGCTATGCCTTGGAGCCATGGATGATGACTCCCATCAGAAATGCACACACACACATGCAAGAACGCCATAATGAGGCACACGCACAAACCAGAATAATCATAGAGCGTGTGTTCGGGATGCTGTAATCACGGTTCCGGTGCTTGGATACATCTGGTGGAGCCTTGCAGTACTCTCCAGGCACATGTGCCCACATATTCATAGTGTGTGCCATGCTACATAATATGATCCTGCGGAAGCAGCTGCTGCAGGGACATAACGGTGAAGGGCTACAAAGCCCACCACAACTGCCAAGGCCAGTCCAGGCACAGAGGGTTCCAGACCAGGAACACACTGTGCCAGCCCCAGTAGGCAGACGGAGGTGTACCCAATATGCCTACACCTTGGCAAAGCGGGAACATATAGCACATACTCTGACAGTGTAGGCCCCATGGACTGACACCTCCCTACCTGCACACACAGTGAAATGGACGGCACACAAACATGACCACCTGTAAAGTGTACTGTATGGGTGGCCTCATGTGTGACTCCAACATAGGCAGCCTCCAAACACTGTACACCCAACAGCCAGTGGAGCATGTAACGCCAACACCTGAACAGTACGCGGGTCCTACAGCATACGGCATTGCTGTATGCCTGCCACGTTCGCCGGAAGATGTATACATATATATATATATATATATATATATATATATATATATATATATATATATGTGTGTATATATATATATATATATATATATATATATATATATATATATGTAGATAGATATAATTATATCTATATAGAAATATATGTACACATATACATATATATACTACAGTTAAGACAGGGAATTAGAGGGATATAAGGTGACTGAGATGTAACCCGCGATATCTGTACATAGTATACATAGTGAAACGACAACCTGAACATCCGGGAGGTTCAACATAAGTGGATACCGCCAACCATGGAACGGGTAACATACCGATATGCATAACCGTGAGGCGGAAAGACCGCCAGACCACAGTACTGTAACAGTACATGCGCGTGTAATAGTATGATGATATGAAGGGAGAGGTAGACACCGCCACCGGTGTTGCGGTCCACGTAGGTACTGTGTGCAACCGTCCCCGTGAGTGCCGTAGTATGTGTACATGTGCGGTGAAGGTGCTGTGTGCGTCGCTGTGTGAGTGTAATGTGTGTGTGTCTGCAACATGTGTATGTTGGTGCCACGTTAGAGGCAGAGTGGAATATTAGGTGTAGGCATACAGTAAACTAGCCTCAGGCATATGTACACTACTAGTCCCAAAGTAGTACTGACAGCCCCACCCTGGCTAGGTGTGTTGCGACATAGAACAATACAAAGTGAATATGTCCCAGATGGTAGCACAGGAATATACCCCATATGAAATGGAAAGGACGTATGTAATAGTCATGCCTGTATGTACGACACCGATATGTTAATTGCAATAAGATACGTCGGCAAAGTCACACAGCAATAGGTATGTACCGCGGAAATACGTATGTGCTACCCCAGTACTGACCGTGGCCACGTGTCGGCCCGTAAACACCGCTGTGTGTTCTACAAGTGTCAAACAATCAATTCCCATCTGAATATGTGGCAACCACTGGCAAACAGGCTATCCCAACAACAGGACCACAATGACTGCAAATATTTGGGACAGATTGACAAGGGATAGTTGTCATGTACACACAACCGCTGATATACCACAGATGTTACGGAGGTATACATGCATCAAGCTCACCCGCAGGCAATACCGACACCACATGACAACAGCCCAACCTACAATCCCATAACAAAAGAAAATTAACTGTCAACTCTCCAAGTAGGGACGGAGCACACAGACAACTATACTGGTTATGTAGAGATGCAAGGCCCACAAACCGTATCCGTGACGTACAACCACCGACATCCCCCACTGTACATAATAAAGGAATACAAACCGTAACAGCAGCACAAACATACAGTCGGTCAATGACATCTGCATAACCACAACATATCGCGTGGGGGACACAATTAAAGGCGGCTGCATAATTGCATGCGTTGTAGAAATGCAAACAATAGCCTAGTTACAGTTTTGAATGCAATACTCCGTTATTATACGTCGGCAGGACAGGTACACCCACTTGTTGAAACAAATACTACACCTGTCACACACAATCCATGGGTGACATGAATGCAGACCATACTAGTTCCCATGCATAGCAGATGCAGTCACACATAACATAAGACAATACAGACCATCCCCACGAAGGTAGGGTGAATATCCAACGCCCAGGCGGAGAATCCAATTATACCCCAGTATCGACGTGTAATTACCGAATGGAGTAGATGCACAGGTGATATGCACATAATTACTCACGTAGACATAGCCGCTGATATACCACAGAAGTTACGGGGGTATACATGCAGCAAGGCCACCTGCAGACGATATTGGAAACAATTAACAACAGCCCAAGCTACACTCCCATAACAAAAGACTATTAACTGTTAACTCTCCAGGTAGGGATGGAGCACACAGACAACTATACTGTCTATGTAGATATGCAAGGCCCACAACCCGTATCCGTCACGTACAACCACCGATATCCCCCACCGTAGATATTAAAGGAATACAAACCGTAATAGCAGCACAAACATACAGTCAGTCAATGACATCTGCATAACCACAACATCTCGCGTGGGAGACACAATTAAAGGCAGATGCATACTTGCATGCGTTGTATAAAGGAATACAACAGCCATGTTACAGTTTTGAATGCAATACTTCGTTATCATTCGTCGTCAGGACAGGGACACCCACATGTCGAACCAAATACTACACCCTACACACACAATCCACGGGTAACATTACTTTGAAATATACCTGTCGCCACGCATAGCGGCTGCAGTTACACATAACATAACACAATACAGACCATCTCCACGAAGGTAGGGCAAATACCCAACGCCCAGGTGAGGAATCCAATTATACCCCAGTATCGACGCGTAATTTCCGAATGGAGTAGATGCACAGGTGATATGCACGTAATTACTCATTGAGGAACAGCAATTGGTGGGATGAATTCACATGTTGCAGGTATCGATGGATATAAGGATGACTCTCAGGATATTCAAACCGTATGCTCATACCGAACCAGCAGTGTACAACCGAAAGCGGAAGAAAATGGAAAAACGATACATGGAACGAAACACGGAACAAAACACCGACAAGGTATGTAGAACACACGATATGTACGGTTGTGTAACGCATGATGTGTATGACGAAGCTGTACTGTATGTGAATGGTGGTTGTAATTAATTACACTTGTCCGTAATGCAGAAAGTGGTGAAAGGTAGTTATGTAGTGATATCCTGCTGAGCATACCAACGATTGTGGACACCGTGTGTACAGCCGTGGGACATCATGTACACAGCGGAGACACCACAAGGGATGCCACAGGGGGGCATTAGAGAGAACAATGCCATACCACACGCTGTTGCTGGCAGTGGATGTCCAACAAGGAAGTGCCATAGCAGGGGATAGGACATGTATGTATACTGTCACAGCACGCATGTGTATGGGCATATACCGTTGATGTCATACGTAAGGTGCGGCTGACGTGCAAGTATGCCCTGCATTAGGGGATACTATGTGAAATATGTGTAATGTAAAGCTGTCTAGGTAGATATGACAGATATCATACACAGTATCACAGGCATATCATGCATAACACAGGTATCGCCTATTGATATGTACAATAACAGGATACATATGGCCTGTAGGTATGGGACAGAGTAGTAGCATGCAGGAGCGGCCCAAGATCAACTGGTGCCCTAGGCAAAAGGGCTCCAAGGCACCCCCTACCACACCACCCAGTGCCCCAATCCTAGTATACCTACATCAGATAAATACTGGAAAAGCGCCCCTGCTAGAATGGCGCCCTAGGCGGCTGCCTAGTTGGCCTATGCCTAAGGCCGGCTATGGTAGCATGATAGCTAGCCGAAATGGAAGGGACACCAATTAACCATGCCCAAAGGACCTGTAGCAGCTGCACAGGTGCACAGTGGGCAACAATGCAGTCTGGCAGGTCCATGTGTAAACACATGTGCAGTGTAAACAGTAGTGTCACCTCCCCATGGTAGTGTCCTGTGAACAGCAGAGGCAGGTGTCAACTGCACGTCTACACAGTACCGCTGCTGTGGTGGTACCAGGACTACGTGTCACTCAAACAGCAAAGGAGGTATCACATGAACAGTGCTACTGTGTGTCCCTGCGGGATGTGCACAGGACCTATGTTCCACAGCATGGTGTGTGTCGTGTTTGTGGAAGTAACACAGAAGCCCAGCCCATGCAGTGTGGCGTGTGTGCACATATCCAGGAGCAGTCCGTTCACACTGCCCACCGCAGATGTCATGTATGAGGAGTATATGCATCAGTAATGTGGAGGACATGGGCCGTGTCAGAGCAGAAGACACCCCTGAGTATGTGGTATGCAGATGTGTACAGATGTGTTGTCCGTATGTCAGCCGCATATGTAAACCGTCTGAGCCTGGTAAACATCGTGGCATGACAATGCTGTGCCATGTAAAGCTGTAGCTGTTGTTGAAGGTACACCATAAATGTGGTATTGTACCCTTGACTGTGTATAGATGTGTGTATTTCACAGGTACAATGGCTACCTATGTACCAGCATCACACACAGTACAGATAGGTGTGGCCTTGCAGAAGGGTATCCATGCCACAGTGGAATACAGTAACCCCAGGACTGTGTGTGGCATATGTGTGTACAGCAACCATATACAATGTGATATGTATGTACGGGACCAGTATCCATGTGATAGTCAGTGGGTGAATGTTGTTATGCAAAGGTGATGTGCATGCACCATGTGTCATGCATCCTGATGCCATGATACTCATATGATGTATCCGCTACACTGACACTGGTATGGTTGGTATCGGTATGAGCTGGTGGAGCAATAATGGCGCTTGGTATGTAGGCGTGGGATATCTAGGCATGGACAGTACTCTGTGACAGCATGTTCTGTATGTAAGCATATTGTGAACATGAGGGGCCCCATGACTGAGGACTGTGTAATGCCATATGTACCTGACATGTAGTAGGTACTATGGTATGCTCGCACCACTGTGTGTCCTGTCCATGAGCCACATAGCATAACATCCTGAGACACAGGGTATGATGTGCAGGTGGATGTGTAACTTGCCATTACCAGAATGTGGAATGGTGCTGAAGGGCAATGTGAGGACAACTTCTGATGTGTCGGCCTCCGTACCACCCCAACCACCCATGCAATGGTATGACAGGTGGCCAGCATGTGTATGTGCCGTGCTGTGGCATACACAAGCCCAACACAGGTGCTAGGAAAGGCCTGGAGGCCATCAATGTGTGTGGGAATCACGTTCATGAGGATGTGCCCCATTGCCATGCAGAATGGTCCAGTCATGGATGTATGACTACAGTCCCACACATGCAATGCAGTGCCACCCGTGGGGTGTGCGAGATATGCCGCTGTGCGGCGGTCAGGGTACACAACGTCCGACAACAGGCTAGCAGTGAATATAGTGGCCTGGTGCGGAGACATATACCGAACAGGTTGTTGGGACATTACAGCCAGGGACATCGGAAGGTGACATCGGGCCAGCGTCCCAGGACATATCGTGTGCATGTCAGTACCGTGTATGTGTCCACAGGGACACTACGATGTCCATGTACGAATTGCGACCCTGTAGTGAGTGAGAGGGTGTATTGTCAGTAAGTACGCCATCGCCTGGCACGTTGCCAACATTAGCTCTGTCTGCAATGCCTGGGTGACTATTGTATGTGACATCAGATGTGAATGTAGCCAAACAATACAGACATACCACCACAATGCCTGAGGCCCCACACCGCAATGTGCGGCAGTCATGTTTAGGTAGCTAGCCTTGGAGTATGTGATGATGGACCTCGAGGACCCACCATGGCTGACAAGTGATGCACCCCACACATGTGAATGTACACCACTGTGCAACAGCCTGCACATGTGGTTGTACATCATATGTGCATGGAACATGACCACCACAGTGGCGTCTGTGAACAGGTCAGTACCGCCATGTCTCTGTGTGGAATAGCATGGTTTCTGCAATTGTGTACATGCTACGGAAGCGCACTGTGGTATGTGTCAGCATATGTATGTGCACTGCCCATCTGCTGGGGTGTCATGCTGTTAACAACTGCTGTCAGCAGACGTCAGTAGTACTGGTTGTAGTACACATGTTCCGTGTATGCTGCAATGGGTGTTTCCAGGGTGTGGCTAGCAGGGCCGTGTAGCATATGTGTTTAATCCACCGAAGAGGGGATAACCCCAGGTGCGTCACACCAGTCACATGGAGGTATTGTGCATGCTAAGGGTAGTGTAGGTATGGTATGTGTTGTGTAATGTATCATCCAGCTGAGCGGAGTGCATGACTCAAGCATGTGTAGGTACATGGGTGTCTATTCCAGGGAAGTGTGGGTTGCTGTCAACACATGGCAGTATTAGCTGTCTGAGGCCCAATGTACAGTATAACAACACAGACGGTATGTAACCTGTGGTGTACAATGTCGACTCTGTCACGTGTTACAATGTGTATAGCGGTCACAAACAAGGGTATCTGCACATGGAGCAGCTATGATGCATTGTGTTAGGCAACTATCCAGGATGTGTGAAAAACACTGTGTGATGTGTGAAACCCTCACCTGTGGGTGTTCCAGTCCAGGTATGTGCCTGGGAGGTACGATCCGTGTACAATCCGTACTCGCAGGCATGCTGCGCAGAGCATGGAGGCAGGTCCCAGTCACCGCAGAGATATGTGAGTGGTGCAATAGTGTGTGTGCCTCGCTTGTGTGCAGCACAGTGGAAGATGCAAGCATTGTCCCACATGACCCCATGCCGTGCCTGCCTGTTACAGCCCTGCCGGAGACAGTTATGTGAAACTGCCACAGAGGCAGTATAGCATGTGAAGATGTACATGTGTGCTCCACACCCCAGGCCGATGGCTGCAGGTCATGAGTGCCACAGCATTGTGGTCAACCAGGACTGTCATAGCGGTCAGATACCACATGCCTGTACAATAACAGTAGGAGCATAGGCAACAGTTGCAGTGACACAGTAGGTCAATGTACAGTGTCCCTGTGTCCAGACCACTGCCTACTGTACACTTGGCTAGACACACACCCAGAGGGCTATAACACCGGTGAGCCATTGCATGTCCCAGTACACGTAGTCTGTGTATTGCCATCACAGGGCAGTCACAATAACATGTTGTATGAGAGATATATTGTACCAGGTGATGTGTCATGTGTGCGTATGTTGAGTTGCAGAGCTGTTCACCCGTCCGCAACATCTCAGTGCATGATGCCTTGTGTAACATGATGTGTGGAACTGCAATGTGATCCACAACAGGGTCATTCGTGACTGGTGCGTTGTGAATGGTGTAACCCATGGGTCTGCGGGATATACACTGGTGCTGTCGGTTGCCATGCTGGGGGTCACCAGTGGTGCCTACAGTGGTCATACAGACATACTGCATACATTGTTCTGGCAGGAATGTCCATTGTTGTAGATGATGTAGTACTACATGAAGGTAGGTGTGTGTTGCGAATGTTACCCATCCAGACGTGACCGTCAGGTGCAGTCATGGTTGTCGACAGCATCACACCCATCCACAGCTGTCAGCACCCTGTCCCCAGAATGGGTAACAGTAGCCCTCGTACTGTGTGACTAATGTGCAGATGGCGGAACACCTACTACTGGCTGGCTAACAGTGTCATCTAGGAAGGCTATATGATGGCTGGAATACGCTGCTCTAATGTATAATTATGGTATCACAATGAATTACATTGATTCATGTATAGTAAGCCATGGCTGCTGGCATGTAAACCGTGTACAACAATGACTGTGTGACAGACCCAACCAATGTGGAGCCGTGATGAACATGCACCCGTTAGAACACCAAATGAGGTACGTTGCACGTAATGATGTACAACTGACAGCTATGGGCACAGCATGGATGCAGAAGCACATCCCCCACAGGCAGTACCGCTCCATGTTGGTAGGGGGGCATTGCACGAGTACATGTGACAGTTGCTGTATTGCCACATGTATGGCATATCCATCATATAGGGGTAGCACTGGTACATGACTGTCGGACATGCCTGTACATACGACCATGTCCCACAGGATATGTGTTACATGTGTACAACACCTGTCGTACCTTCATCAAGCTGTGACGTGTATGGCTGCCAGTGTACCTGTGTGACATGTTGTGCAATGGGTGCAAAGGTATGCAGTAGCGCATTACATGCCCACATGTCCTGCACAGGTGCATAGCCTGAACATACACTACAAATAGGGTGTTGGATAATAGCAACCCACAAGAGGTGATGGGTATGGGTGGCAATCCACTATCACCTTTCCGGGTAAAGTGTGCATGTCCATGACACATTAGCACCTGAGATGTTAGCAGTACAGCTGTACAGGGCGGCATGCATATTTGATTACAAATACCCTTGCGTGTTCCACCACTGGCCTGTTGACCAGACAGACGCCAACACAATGTGCAGCATTGACATGTGCACAGCACATCACCGCTGGTTACAGTAGAACAGGGTTACTGTGTTGACATGTGCACAGACCATCAGCGCCAGCCACAGTCGAACACAGTATGTGTTGAACCCCACCGTCATTGTAGCCCATGCCACAGACAGACGTGTTATGCATCTGTGTATGTACGGCTGGGAATGGCCCTGGCCTAGCAGTATAGCTGTGTCAGTGTTGCGAACAACATACTGAATGGGCTGTGTGTGTGAGGTGTGCATCATACATGTATGGTCTGATGGATGATACCAGCAGTGCCCCCGCTATGTGAACATCCCCGTCCCCATAAATGAATACCTAGGCTGTGCTCAACACCATGGTCACTGTGGGAGGGATGGTGCTGTGCGGTGCACCCTCCGACATGGTGGTGACAGCAGGCACTGGATGTAGACATATGTGGTACCCATGTCAGGCCGGGGTACCATCCATGTGCACGGGATATCACCGTGTGGGCACATACAGCACTGTGTTGAACAATATCACAGCACATAGCACCTGTCAGGGGTAATGTGTATGCATGGATGTGCGATGCCAGCATGCACCATACACACCCCCACCAAGCAGCATGCTGCCTACCTTGCAGAAGGCCATCATCCACACCATGGTGATGGACATGCGACATGTCCATATACCCATAGAAATAACATATGGAATGGACAGCCACCTTCCCAATACTGGTATCCCACAGGTGGGACACATCCCTGTTCCATGTATGTGATATACCCTGCCATACCATGCAGCCCTGTCCAGCAAAGCTGCACGTGCCATCACAGTCATACATGGTGCGATGGCCACATGGCACTTGCACTATCAACTGACCAGATCAGTAATGTGGCACTGATGCACCTTGTGGTGTCACAAGTGCTGTGTGTCAGCGTGTACAACGTGTGCGCACACATGCTATGTATGACCATCCCTGCTAATGTCATATGATTAGACATTGTCCCATGTGTATCACATGTGCAATACAGGCAAGCTGTGGCAGGTTGTCCAACACCCGTACAGTGCTGAGTAGATGTATATGGCACAACACATGCATGCACAGGTGTCCATGTGTATGTGTGCAGTGCCACCACTGACGTCCATAACGGCTGCTTCTGTGATGCTACATGACATATACACAGCATCCAGGTGAACAGTAGAACTGTGCACACATCGGGCCACGTGCTGATTGGTATGAACACAGGTGCAGGCAGGTACACATGTCCACAGCAGGTTACCATCTACATGGGGTATGTAGAGTGTGATGAGTTGACACAGAGATATGATATGATACCCACTGCATAACGGTGTGACAGCAACATGTCAGCTGTGTCAGTGTCATGATGCGTCTCAGAGATTACTGTGCAGATGTCGTACATGTCATAGCAATGTATGTTCAGCGGTATGCCAGTACATCAGTGTGAATGTGACCTGTCACCATCATTATGTCTTACAGATAATGCCTCGTTCACGACTGCCAGCCTTCAGCCGCCAGGCAGATGAAGTAATCATACCGTTGCTCCATGACAACTATGACTTGCTATTCAGCCATGTTCCACAGCAAGCGCAGCAGCGGGATGACCTGTGGCAGGATATGCGCAGGAGGGTGAATGACGTGGGTGGCAACAACTGCACCTACCAGCAGGTACGCCGACACTGCACGGACCTCATACGGCACGTGAAACAGCGTGCTGCCGCAATCGCCAGAGAACAAAGTGGAACAGGTGGTGGGCCACAAACCCAGCCCCCACTCACACACACGGAGGAGCTCCTGGCCAGTCTGGAGACACCCAGGGAACAGCATGCAGAAACACTAGCCGCCATCGTGGAGGTGGGTGTCTCCCAACCAATGAGCCTGGAGCTGCCTGGTAAGTCAGTCTTGCCTATGAGTATGATATCCACTGTAGGTGTAGGTGTCACTGTACATCATGTAAAGTAACAACACATGCCAGGTATATGGGCACACAAACCGCATACTACAGTATGCTACGTTGTGTTTGCAGACGTGTTCATACCACATGCTATCACACAGGTACATGATGTGACATGCACAGTGCAAACTGTGGCTGTCATACAGTCATGGAAAATGTTTATACTGTTGTGTCGCCCCTATACAGGTACCTCTGGCGTGTCGCACAGACATGGGTCCGTTGCAGGTGAGACTGTTGTTAGTAAGAGGCATGTTACAGTGTAGAGTTATTCGCCATGTGGCCAGGTATAACATGCACACCTGGGTTTTGTTCCAGTCACGGTATACAGGTTGCACCACCAGACACACACATGCCACCCATGTGCAGTAGATACAACCGTTATTATACACCGGCATGAAACCACAGTACCTGTCAGTGTGATATGTGCGGTCAGCTATGCATACAACGGTGGAGGTGTTCTACAATGGATGCATATGTAGTATGCATTGGAACACCATCCGTGGTACGCACACAGTACCACACAGTGAGCAGTGATCTGGGCAGCACACAGGTGTCACCAATGTGACATATGCCCCAGCATTGTGTGCACATGTTGTGACACGCCACCTGACATGTCCCACACCCGTGTTCTGTCTGCAATATTGTCACACCATCACATGACCCACACCCGACATAGCAAACATCCACACTGTTGTCTGCATAGCCCTCTGGATTGTGACACCTCCGACATGTATGGGTGTATGTCACATGGGACACCACAGGAATGGGTACACGATGCCCATCACACACAATTGTCCAAGACCCAGTCACACATGGCCATGGGTGATAGCCACAGGCATGTTGCCACACAGTACGTCTGATGTGGATAGACACCATTGCACATTGTCCACACATAGCGCGATCATAGCCATAGTGGACCACCTGTACATTTGATGTGGTACACCAGAAAACTGGAATGCCTGTCTGCAGCCACCGGAGGTGTCACCGATATCTACCATATACGTGCTGTGGAACAGCATGACTGTGTTGCAGTCATGGCAATGCAATGCTTCCATGTTATGCATCGCACAGCAACATACATGCGTCCTGTTGCCATGCAGTGGCACAGTGCCTGTACTCCGCACTGTATAGCTATGTACATGGCTCACACTAACCACACCTGCACATACATATTTGCTAAACATGCATTCTATCTGTAGGCTGTACACACAACACTGCACTGTGAAGCCCATTATGATGCGGTGCATGTGGCGGGACACCATTGTCACACATGTCCACATGTTACCGCACATGTCGGCGGATTACATGTCAAGGTAACGTCAGCCATGTGTACTGTTAACCTGTCTGTGGCCACATGGTGTATCACGGTGATGCATGCAAACTACCATGATTGTGTGTACTGCATGCCTACTGATATGACACCTGCTTGATGTAGTGTGCACCCCAGGGCGGTATGCATACTAACACTATTAATGTTTGGGCTGCATTCCCTGTGCTGTAGTGTGGGAATGCTGCATGCCATCTGCAATATCACATGCATGGTGTGTCTGTGTGTGTGTGTGTGTCTGCGTGTGTGTGTGTGTCTGCGTGTGTGTGTGTGTGTGTCTGCGTGTGTGTGTGTGTCTGCATGTGTGTGTGTGTCTGCATGTGTGTGTGTGTGTCTGCGTGTGTCTGCGTGTGTGTGTGTGTCTGCGTGTGTGTCTGCGTGTGTGTAATGTACCTTACAGTATGTCTTTGTATTCACAGGTGGCGTAGATGCGTTCCCCTCCTGCGGTCCATCTGATGTTAGTGTCCCCACAAATACTAGTAGTGATGACCATATGCATGAGGTACAGGCAGGGTTGTCAGGGGCAGAAGCTGTGCCATTGGTTACCATCCCACCTATGTCCCCCTCATCCCCGCATATGGTTCTGATGCCTACACATACCACATCACCGTTGCCCATAGAGGAAGGACAGTCAGCATCTGTTGGCATTGAGCAGGAATGTGTGGCGGCTACAGAAGGTGTGCCTACACACCATGTTGCCAGTGTAATGACTGGTGATGTGCCACACAGGCACGTGGCTGGTGCTGCTCGCAGGAGGACCTCTGGCAGACATGCACCTGCTGTACAGGGCGCAGCAGCTGATATCACCAGACGCATGTTCCAGACTGTAATGGCGGCACAGGCACGTGCAGAACGGCAGAACCAAGAAGGGCAGAGGCTGCAGAGGGCTGCAATCCGTTCCCTAAATGACAACATCCAGTCATTGGCGAATGCTCAACAGCAGATTGCTAATGTACTGGATAGGCGATTAGGTGAAATGGTTGGAATCCTCGACCGAGGCATGGCAATCCATGAGCGTGAGCTGTCTGTGCTGGAACACCTGGTAGGGGTGAGGCGTAGGACACGTGGGCGTAGGCCAGCAACACCAGCTAGTGTAGGTCAATGTGTGCATGCCACCTCTCATGCCCACTCACACAGTGCTGGTAGCAGCAGCAGTGCAGCTGGTGCTACACTGTCCACACCAGGACACAGCAGGCCACATGGACGTGGCCCTGGCTGGTCCCAGCATGGACACGGTTCCAGCGGACATGTGTCATCGGACAGTAGCCACTCTATACCTCCACCCGGTAGTGCCCGTGCGATCCCAGGCAGGCATGGGTCTCGTGGCTGCAGAAGGACACAGTGAGCCGTACAACCTGCACTGTGTAGTCTGGGGCTGCCAATTATACCCCGTGTAGGCATCACATATGGCTGAACTGTGTACACACATACCCACACACGGCAGACACAACTGTAGGGCTCCACCACATCCACATGCATTCTGCACAGTCATTCCCAGTAGACTCACCGGCCCTTACACACACACATGATGTCATCCATTGGTGCAGCCTATGCCCCTGGCAGACATATCACCCTGTGCATATGATGAAGCCTCTGCCGCATCCCTGTCATCCACACCATCGGTGCAGGGTTATGCAAATATATTCTGATGCACAGGGTGGACAAGATAGTGAGAGGTGTATGTGATACCTGTGTATGCATAGCGTGTGATGTGTATGTTGCAGTGGTTGTGTATGAAAACTGACTGTTGCGTATGTAATGTGGGTTGTGTACTGTCAACATGCAGCAGACATACCATGTAGTGCAGGTGCAGCATGCATTGAGCTGTGTTCACGGTATGTGTGACGGTTACATGTGTAGCACCATGTTGGTTCTGATAACCTGAATCTCTCCTATGGTGTACTCGCATGTGCCTACAGGGAGCACTGTTATCGGTCCCCCATGTGTAGCTGTGGATTACCCACAGGCACATCTGGCAATATCAGCATACCACATGTACCCGCAACCTGCCTGGATACCTACATAGGTTCATAGGTGCATAGGTACATACTAGGCTATCTGCCCTAGGGCATTTATAAGCCTAGCCAGAGTGTGTGTGGCTTTTACCACCCCTTAGGATGAGGATACTATACCCATTAGTTTGCTGTGCCTCTGTCCAGCAGTGACACAGAGATGATTCCCGGGGTATACCTATGATCTCCCATCCACTCGTCAAGCTTTCTCTTGAACAGAGTCAGTGAGGGGCTCTGCCTCACAAGGACTGGGATTCTGTTCCATAGTGTAGGGAGTCTCTGGGTGATGAACCTGTCCCTCCAGCATGTCCTATTTATATCCGTGTTGAGGTTTGTGTCTCTTGCTCTCGTGGCTCTGGTTGATTTGGATCTTATGAGGTGGAGCATGTCCATTAATTCCGGGTTGGACATGGCCTTGTATGTCAGGCACAGATCACCTCAGAGCAGACGGTATGCGACTGTATAGAGCCGGAGTTTCTTCAGTCGGGCAGCGTGTGACATATGTTTGAGCCCCTTTATTCTATTGGTGGGGGACGTTTGGGGTCGTTCCAACTGCTGCAAGTGTCGGGTTAGGTACATTCTGAATGGGGCATTGTACTCAATCATTGGTCTGATAAGTGAAGAGTACAGGGGTGCAATGACCTCCCCTGATCTGGATGTGAATCCCTTCATGATCAGGTGGGCAATGTAGAAAGTCTTCCTAACCACATTGGCAATGTGAGTGTCAAAAGAGAGGTTACTGACAAGTTGGGTCCCCAGGTCCCTGATAACGTCTTCCGTGTTTAATGGATTACCATCTATGTGGTAATTAGGGGTTACCTTGTTTTTCCCAAAGGGTATGACTATACCTTTCTTGGCATGTAGCTTAAGGCCATGGCTCTGGCACCAGTTATCCATTTCTATGAGACCTCTGGTGGATGTCTGTGTCTGATGGGGTGTCGATTATGGTGCCCAGTTTGCAGACATCTGCATACTTTGTCAGCCACAATCCCCCTATGTTTGCCTGCACATCAGACAAATAAATGCCGAACAAGAGGGGGCCCAGGACTGAGCCCTGTGGGACACCACTCGTGACTGGCTTAGAGTCTGACATGGCACCAGGAACTCTAACCCTGTGGGTTCTGTCCTTGAGCCGGTTTGCAACCCATCTTGTGACATATGGGTCTACATCTATGCTGGTGAGCTTTTCTATGATGCCCGCGTGGGGTATTGTGTCGAACGCTTTTGCTAGGTCAAGGTAGGCTGTGTGAACTGCCTTACCCTCATCAATGGCCTTAGTGACTCTTCTGAAAAGGTCAACCAGGTTCAAGAGGCAGGATCTGCCCTTGACAAAGCCGACTTGGGTATGATCCAGTGTATGTAGGTCCCCAATGTCTTCATTTATGAGCTCCATTATGATCCCCTCCATAGCTTTGCAGACAAGGCTCGTCAAGCTTATAGGGCGGTAATGTCCAAGGTCCGTAGAAGCACCGCCTTTGTGGAGTGGGACCACAGTTGCCGTACGCCATTCTTTGGGTACGTATCCTGTAGTAAGGCTAAGATTAAACAGCAGCCTTATGTGCGGGTTTAGGTCTTCATTGAGGTCGTGTAGCACACAGCCGGGGACACCGTCCGGTCCCATTGATGCTGTGTTTTCCGCTTTAGAGAGCAGCTCTCACCTGGGCATCTGAGATGTTTGGGAGGCTAGACTCTGGTGGGATAGATATCTCTCCTCTTGGGGGGGAGGGAGGGGAGAAATATGCATGGAACCTGTCTGCCAGTATGTTGGCAATGTCTGTGGGTTCAGTGATCATTGTACCATTCTGGACTAATTCCGAGCATAACTGTGAGCTTCCACCCATGTTTCTACCATAGCTACAGAAGGCCTTATGGTTGTCTTTTGTGTCTTTCATGAGTCCTCTCCCACAGGTGGCCTTGGATGATTGTATGAGTGATCGTATTTTACTGCTAGTATTGATCAGAGATGCCTTCCCTGTTAGGGATTTCGCTCTGTCATGTAGTAGCTTTCCCCTCTTGTTGTAGCGTTTGTTTGTGGCTGGGGTCCACCAGACCGTGCGCCTGCCTTTGGTGGAAAGGGTCCTGATGTTATTAGGGATTGCTTGATCCATACATTCCTGGAGGTGCTCGTAGAAGGCATTTGTAAGGGTTTCAGCAGCGTGGGTTGTGTTTTCCACTGGCTCGGAGGCCTTGAAGGGTACCACTTCAGTCTTAAGAAGTGTGAAGTTTGCTTTTGAGAAGTTCTTCACCGTGGTCTCCTTTGCTGGGGTTGGGGGCGGGATGTGGATCTCCAGTGAGATTAATTTATGGTCTGATCTCACCGATGAGGGATATACATCTGGTGTGGAGCATGTCGTCCCCATGTGTGATGATCAGATCTAGTATAGTTCCTCCTCTTGTGGGTATGGTGACTAGTTGTTCCATAGCATTTGGGTGTATGAACTCCAGGAACCTTTGGGCTAGGGTGTTGGTTCTTGGGTAATGTTCCCGGTCTATGTTTGGGTAGTTGATGTCACCCAATATGATGGTGTTTGGAGAGACATTCATACTCTCCAGTGTCTTCAGGAAGGCTGTGTGGGTATCCTGAGTTTGAGATGGTGGTCTGTAGCATGCTACAAACTGTAGGGCAGTTCTACCTATGGTTAATTGCACCTGGATGGTCTCCGCTGCTACGTGCGTTGCCACTAACCTGGAGGTGTGGGTATCCTTTATGCATATGGAGACTCCCCCTCCTTTTGTGGTTCGGTCCGGATTTGGGGCCGGAACGCGTGATATGAGGTATAACCTGATAGTGCTGGGGTGCACTCAGGAGCCTTGAACCAGGTTTCAGTCACAGCACAGACATCAATGTTCTCCATACTGAGGAGGGCTTTGAGGGCATGCAACTTGAGGTTTAGACTTCTGGCATTGAGCAGTATTACCCTTAGTTCTTTCCAGGTTTGTTTTCTAGGGCGGTAGGTTTATCATTTGAGCCTTGCTGGAAAAAGGCACTATGGGGGTGGCAGGAGCCTTTGCCAATATCCCGAAGCCCAGGAGTGACAGGTGCAAGCCATCCCCTGCAAAGCAGTGTGGCTTGTCAAGCATGTCATCCCAGGCAAACAGACATTGGACCCCCTTAGACTGACACCGGTAATTAAGCCAATTATTAAAGCTGATCATTCTGACTCTGTATTGTGGCATCATTCTTGGTGAGGGTAGGATACTGCTCAGGGTCAGGGTCATACCGGCCTGGGCTACATAATCTGAGAGCCCCTCTATGTCTCTTTTCATGTAGTCCAGGGAGGTATGTCTCAGGTCGTTCACACCGGCATGGACAATGACTGCGTCATACTTGTACATGCTGCGGAGTGACCTGAGTGCTTGTGTTATGTGGCGGATTCTAGCGCCCGACAGGCAGCCTACTGTGATCATTTCCCTGTTCAGTCTGGTGGGTGAGACGTCAGTGTGTCTGACTATGGCATCACCTATAACAAGTGTGTCTGGCATTGTGTGTGGCCTTAAGGGCTGTGACTGTTTAGCACACTGACTTTGAGAACTATGTGTTGCATGTCCTATGTCTTGAGGAGGCAGTTGCTTGGGTATCTGCTTTGGAGGCCTCTGTAGTTTTGGTATATGTTTGAACAGTGCCTCCGAGTATGTCTTTGTGTGTTTATGTGTTTGTTTTGCAGTTGTGATAGTTCTATGTGAAACTGGGTTTGTGGTGTGCGTGGTGTCCTTCTCCTCCTGTCTGGCCTTGCCGGTCCTGAGTTGAGAGAGCTCAGCCACCAGTTTGGCTATATAGTTGCATCTCTCACATGTATTTGTGTTTTGTGGGGGAAGGTGTGGGTTGTCTGTGTACATGAGGCAATTGTAACATTGCCTCAGGATGCCCAGATTCACCAGCTGAACAGGAGAGGACGCTAGCAATTGACCCTTCGACATGCTAAAAAACGTGAAAGCGTTTGCTGTGTAACTGAGTCAGAAGGGACCTATAGGGAAATGGGTACTCAAGGGGATTCTAGGCTAATGTAGTACTTTGTTTATTATATATGTACTTTACCTATATAAGAATGCTTTAGGAGCAAGTGCTGAGCTTTTGTGATAGAGAATAGACAGTTTAGATTGCAAGTAGAGAAGTTCTAAGGGAAAACATGAAGAGCAGAATGTACGGAGCCAGACATAGTTTAACGTTGTTTACACAGTACATGACACACATGTCCACACATATACTGCACCTGACGCCTGTATTCGGTGCCACAGGCTACAGTGGACAGAGACATCACATACATGGCAGGACACAGTACAGGTATGGTGACATTGTGCAGGTGTCGTACACAGCGTGCTGCCCACTGACCTCAGGTGTCACCTGTCAGCTGTGGTGCACGCTGTGCAGCAGTAGGACGCTGTACCAGTACAGGAATACGGCCGCAATCACGGGGTGTACACCACTATGGTGCACACCCCATAGTGTGCAGATGGGGACACCTGCCTGTGTGGTCAGCACCCTCACAATACAATGCACCCACACACCATGTCACAGGGGGAGGACTTGCACAGGTGGCCAGTATGGCTCACACCTATGGCATCGACAGGGTTGTGCAATGCAGCACCAGTACAGGATGGTCACCCTGTGTGGTTAGTGTCCATTCACAACAGTATATCTGCATACACCCTCACACCAGGCAGCAGACATACAAACATGTTGACACACACACATAAATATTGCTCTTATAAATTTAGAAAGATAATAGAATAGTAGGTCTTGCATTAGTATGAATTTTCTGAAGGGTATGAAATCTGAACCTCAAATGTCTGTCATTATTTTCTAACTTCAGTCTTTAATGATTTGCCACTAAATTGCCAGAAAACCACAATTTTCTGAAAAACGGATCAAAAATGTGATGCAAAAATATAAAATAGCCACACAATACAGCTGGGAACCTGTCAAAGAAGGGACACTTTTTAATATTAGCACTGTTAAGTTGAGCAGCTGATGAAATAAGAGAATCTACATGCATTTTTGAAATAAAAGTAATCTATAACTCTGATCTTTACAATTATTTCTTAATTGTAAACCCTCCAAATTTTCTTCCAAAATTGCCATTTTGCAGAGGGATTATTATGGGGACAGCAACATTTTGAGCTAACATCAGGGACAGTTGAGAGGTTTGGCTATACCTAATTCTATAAAGCAATGTATTTTCTCATACCTCTCAACCTCTTAATGCAGGAAATCTGGACAAGGCCAAATATATTGGGGGAACATGCACACAGTACTAAAAATTGCTGTTGTATAAACTTAGACAGTTGATAGAATAAGAGGTCATGCTTTAGCATGCATTTTACTGAAGGGTATGAAGTCTGAAACTCAGTGTCTTTCATTATTTAGTGACTTCATTCCTAAATTATTTGACAGTTCAGCCAGGGCTGTTTGAGTTTGCCACCCTTACCCTCTCACAAAATCATGGTCGAATGGAGCCTCTCCCCTGCAGCCATTCCAATGTCCAATCACTTGGCTATTTCACCCCATTTACCATAAACAATTTAATGTGCATACTGCTTTACTTCTATCAATGATTTGGATTTCATTTAAAAGTTTTATTTTACATTTTACAGCACAAACACTAATAGGCATCTAATAAACATAGCAATGCAGTCTCACAATGAAAATAGACTTAGCATTAAATCTCCTCTGCCCTTGAAACTCACATTCATTGAAACAGCATTGAAACCCACATTCAAAGAAAACACATCTGGCCAGTGGCAGATAAAGATTAACTTTGGGCTGTTTTCAAATCATAGGCCCCTTGCACAACAAACATACATGTGTTCTTTGATAAACCTTCCTGATTGTATTAAATAATATTCCTTGTATAATGCAGTACAGTTGTTAGAGGGCATTTTAAATTCATTATTTTGAACATTTTTCCAGTGAACAATGAAACAAAATGCATGCACCAATAATGACAAAACTGCCCAATTCAGAACATTTCCATCATAAAAGTCTACTCAAACCTCTACAGTTCACCAGTATCAGTAAATACCTGCAATCTCTGCTGAAGTAAAAGTCATCTAAATAATTCCATATTAAAGAGATATGTAACTAATGAAGAGGTTGCTGCTAGCAAACAACTTTATATTTCATTGTTTCATCTACAAATAAAGTGCTTGTTGCCCTTGAGGAATACATTTCCCATGTTACATTAAAAAATGATATGCTAGTAATATTGCAATAGGGAATGGATGGCAAACTGATAACAGGTTGATAGTTACTAGGTATCTCTGCCAGAGAGGACATTCTCAGGACTACAGCATCCACCCCCTTTAAAAGTACAACACAGTACAGTATCAGCAATGCATCTACATACTGTGGAAGTAGAACCAACAGACTTCTGCATCAAAAGCAAGTACACTACCTGTTGTGCTATTAACAATGCAAGCAGACTCAGCATAAGCAGCACTAAACTTCTCTTCCACTGAAGCTCGTAGCTCCTTGTAAAATCCGCTCAACACTCAACTGTATCTCTCAAATTTGCAGTACATGAGCACAAGAATCTGGAAAAAGCCAACATTTATTGGTGGGAAAAAAGCTCAAAAACCAGGGACACATTTTAAACATTGCTTGTATAACCTTGGAAAGTTGCTAGAATAAAATGCTGTGCAAACGCCATGCATTTCACTGTCAAGTCTTGAACCCAGGACCCTGTGGACTACAGCCACAGCAACATACCACTATGCCAAATCAGCTGTTTCTTGAAAGACAGAAAGACTGAAACTTAAATGGCTATCATTTAGTGAATTCAGTTCTCACTATAGCAGTCAACCTCTTAGCACAAAACACCTGTACAAAGCCAATAATAGGGGGAATACAGCCCTCAAACATATTCAGTGAATAGAGGACTCACCATAGCTTTCAACCTCTTAGCACAAAAAAAATGCACTAAGTCAATAATGGGAGAATACAGCCCCAAAATTAGGGACAAATTTCAAATATTGATCTTATAAACTTAGAAAATTGCTAGAATAAAATGTTTTGTGGTACCATGTACTTTCTGAAGAATATGAAGTCTGAAATTCAAATGTCTGAAAATCCAGAAAACTCTAAAACCACAGATTGTATGATGAACAGGACAGAATAAAAATATGAGGGAAAAATCTGAATGCTTTTCACAAGTAGTGGTGGGAAGGAAATTCAGGTTCTTGCTACCTGCACCCAAGGTTGAGGCTTTGAACCTGACTTACTCTCTCTAGCCATCAGTTATAGTTAACTGGGGCATTTCACACACACACACACACACACACACACACACACACACACACACACACACCAGGGCATTATCCTATATAAAAAATGTGGCATTTTATCTGTTGCTAACATAGATGAAAACACCTCCAAGATTCTGAAATAACTCCTCCCAACTACAGTGTGTTAAGGAATGACAGAACACAAAAAGGGGGGTGTAGCACTCCTTTACTTGGCATCCCTCTTAGTCACCCCTATAATAAACCCTTTCCCAAATTTGGCAAGGCAGAAATAATACCAGCCTTACTCCACCTAAACAAGCATAAACTCATATTTGTTCTCTCCCTCTATATTCACCCTGGACTCAATATCTCATCCCTTGATATATTCTCTCCTGGGTCTCTACCAACATTACTCATGAAACCATATCCTGGGAGATGTGAACATAAACTGGGCCACAATCCAGTCTCCCACTAACTCACTCAATATTAACTTATATAACTTTACACAACTAATCAATTCCACTACCAGGCCTTCCAAGAACTCCATTACTGGAAGTACAATAGATTGGATTCTAGTATCCCATCCTTGCTATATTTCTGATAGTGGTATTCTCCCAGACCCACTAGCTGACCCCTTCCCCAATTTTGCCCACAGTCTCCCCTCTTTCATACAACTACTCACACCTATATTTCCACTAATATGCCTAAAGAACTTCAATTCTGAAACCTTCTTAAATGCACTAAAAAGCACAAAATGGAACCCATTAATGACTCATCCCCTAGATAATGCTCTCTCCTACTTTAACTCTACTTTCACAAACCTGCTCAACTCCTTTGCCCTCCTAAAAACAAAATGTATAAAAAGTAACCCTGTACCCTGGTTAACCAAATACACCTTAGCTATCATGCAACTCCGTGACAAAGCCTGAACACGTTACCATAAAAATAAAACCACTATCACCTGAAACGAGTATAAAACACTATGAAATAAAGTCAAAAAAGTATTACCTCAGACCGCAAAGCCTATTTCTCCACTCTCCAAACCAACCACAACACCAATCCCAAACTATTTTGGAAAGGAATCTCATCTCTCCTCAACCCAGAAAAAAGGAAAACCCTTGCCCCAACCCAGATGCCTCTGACATGAACTTAGCCACCCAATTTAACTCTTTCTTCAGAGAGTCCATAAGCAATCTAACCTCATCCTTCATCAACACCTCTACAACCCCTCCTCAGAATGCACCCATCCTTTCCTCCCCTAGCATCCCTTGCCCCCAATCTCCACCTTTCTCTATCAATCCCATCTCTATATCCACCATAAAATACTTCTCCTAAAATTAAAACCTGGTTCCAATACCCCTGATGAAATTCCCTCCTACTTCCTAAAAGTAGCCGCAGAAGCCATTGATCTCCCTATCAGCATACTAATTAATTGGTCTATCTCAGAAAGCCAAGTCTCCCAGCTCTGGAAGAAAGTCTTTATTATTCCTCTACATAAAGGAGGTAATAATAATGACATTCCAAACTTCTGCCCTATTGCTATCTTATCCCCTATTTCTAAGCTTCTTGAAAAATGTATCCACCAACAACTCTTACCCTATCTCATCAGCAACCAGCTTCTTACCCCCACACAACATGGATTCAGACACGGTCATAGCACCTCCACTGCTCTCCTCTCCTTCCTTGAAACAAATAACAAAGCCCGTGATTCCAGCCATTTCATGTCCACCCTTCTCCTCAACCTCTCCAAGGCATTTGACACTATTTCCCACAACCTGCTTCTTAATAAACTCTTGAAACTAAACCTATCCCCTTCCTGTACCAAGAGGTTCTCCAGCTACCTCACAACCAGACAACAAGCAGTCAAATGGAATAAAGCAACTTCATTCTTCCTTAATACTCCCACAGATGTCCCCCAAGGTTCCATTTTAGGCGCCCTACTATTGAACATATTCATTAATGCCTTCTACCAAGCCATTCCAAACTCCAGCCTCATCCAATATGCCGAAGATTCTACCATTATCTGCTTCTCCCCTTCTATCATCACTCTAAATAAGCTTACCCAAACCACTTTCTCCTCTACTGAGCAGTGGATGCTAGACAACCATCTGTCTCTTAATGCAACCAAAACTAAACTTATGTTATTCACCACCTCCAAAACCTCCTCTCTAGATAAACACTCATTTATAATCACCAGCAAAAATAATACTCCCCTAGAAATAGTCTCTGACATTAAACTACTAGGAGTACTCATAGATGATCAACTAAAATTTGACAAACATTTACAAGTAAATATTAAAAAACCCACAAAAAACTTGGTATGCTATACCGTCATAATCATTATATCTGTCCTTCCACTAGGCTCATACTAGCAAATACTTATCTCATCCCATCCCTCCTATATGGTGCATCTATCCTTACCAACCTGCAATCCTCCCCCAGAACAAAACTCTCCTTTTGCTATAACAAGATATCAAAATTTGCAGCAGGTCACAGAGCCATTTCTCACCATTGTAATTCTCTTCAACTAAAATGGCTTGAGCTACCTGACCTCCTCAATTATACCCAACTCGTCCAAGCACACAAACTAATTTACAAGCCCTCTATTTGTTCCTCCCTAGCCACTACCTTTGAAATGTATGAACCAGAATGACTTCTAAGATCTAATTCCTAAAAACTAATTAAATTGCACAAACCCACAAGTCCAGCTGGGAATCCCCTAATGTCCTCTCTTGCATGCCTCTGGAATTCTCTACCATCTCCTATCCGCATCACCAGCAGTCTCTCTTCATTTAAAACCTTGCTGCACTCACAACTAACTTCACAATGGAAGTGTTCCTGTTCCCATCCTACCCAATCCTTCTAATACAATTTCCTACTCTCCTAGAACTAAATATGCCATCACTGCCTCCTATAATTCCACAGCTCTATTGAACTATTTGACCAACTACTTAACAGTTACCTATGCTGCTACTTTTGTATAAAAAAAGTGTTTTTTTATTGCTGTTTTACAAACTATACTTATGCATTCTATCATTGTTAACCTTTTCTTGTTATATTTACTTTGTATTCTTATGGGATAATCTGTAATGTATATGGGCAATGTGTACTATGTATTTGTATTTTTCTGAAGCTTTTCTCCCCAGGACTCCATTGAAAATGGGTTCCTTGTGGCCCAATTGGACTATCCTGGCAAACAAACTGCAACTAAATAATAAATAAATAAATATATTTAGCACCTATCTTCAGCTTTAAACCAAGTCTTGGTAACAGCAAGAATGTCTACATTCTCCAGAGTGAGGAGGGCTTGTAGGGTGCAGAGTTTCTTGTTTAGGCTCCTAGCATTGAGCCGTAACACCTTAAGGTTGCTTTGAGTTTTTCCTGCTATGTTGAGAGTTTTGTCATTTTGACATTGAGAAAAAAAGGCTCTAAGGGGGTTGCAGGGCAATGTGGTCTGTTAACAATGTCCTTCCTTCCTTCCTGATAGATATTGGGCCACCCTGGAGTGATACCAGAAACTAAACCAATTATTAAAATCAGCATTTTCATTTCATACTTGGCATCATTCTCAGTGAAGCTAGAATGCTGCTCATTGGAAGGCATATACTTATCTGTGACATATAGTTAAAGAGACCCATCATGTCTCTCTCCATATAACTCAGAGTGGAACTGAAAAATAAATTACTAAAATCCAACATGTTTAGACTATATTTCACCTAGCAACATTTCAAGCCCCTATAAACCCTGAGAGCACTTCTGCCTATGCAGAACTGTTCAAAGAAACCCTGTACAAACATGTTAATAGCTGCATAGAGGCAGCTGTGTACCCACCAGGAAGAAGTACAGAACTAACTCAAAAAACAAGCCACCCTGATGGAATCACAAAACCAATCGGATGTATAACAGGAGGAAGAAAATCATGGCAAAAATAAGGAGGTGTAGCACCCAGCAGGATAAAAGCCCCCCTCATCAATCTAAATAAACAACTCAGAGGACAAATAAAGTCTACCAAATCCAAATCTGAGGTAAGTTTAGCCTCCCAGGCCAAGGACAACCACAAAGCAATATTTAGCTATGTCCGCAACCTCAAAGGCAATACACAATTGTGTGCAGAGCTCATTGTAAATGGAGCCACTTATACTGAGCCAGAAGATATAGCAAACCTACTGGCTGATAAATTTAGCTACAACTTTACTCCTCTCTCCCCCTCAACCTTCCGTCAGGAAATATCATCAAGTATAACTCTCCCTACTATCACTAGGGAACAGGTACTTAATGCTCTCTCTAAGACAAAGAACACTGAATCAATGGACCCAGACAATATCCCAGTATGCCTTCTAAATAGCATGAAACATGAACTATCGGGGCCTCTGGACTTATTATTTAACTGTAGCCTTGAAACAGGCTTCATGCCTCATGAATGGAGAAAGGCAACAGTCATCCCTCTTCACAAAGGTGGGCCATCTACAGATCCTGGAAACTAAAGATCCATAAGTCTCACTAGTCTTATATGTAAAACCATGGAAAGAATTATCATGGAGATGATCAACAGAGATATAATAAACTTCCAGACACCGGACCCAACCCAGTTTATTTTCATCAAGGGCAGATCATGCCTACTCAACCTGTTGGACGTCTTTGAGAAGGTCACCAAAGCAATGGATGAGGGCAAAATCATTCACACTGCCTACCTTGACCTGGCCAAGGCATTTGACATAATACCCCACTTGGGCATTGTTGACAAACTCAAGAGGTTAGGTACAAACCCATATGTCACACAGTGGATAGCCAACTGGCTCATAGACAGGACCCAGGAAATTAAAATTGGGGAGTCCACTTCTACAAAGTCACAAGTGGAATGCCTCCTTTTTGGCATTTACATCTCAGATGTCAAGGCCAATGTCAGTGGTCTCTGGCTGACTAAATTTGCAGATGATTGCAAATTAGGAGCTGTCATTGAATCTCACACTGACACAAATGTTCTCCAGGAGGGGCTGACACAGACAAATAACTGGTGTCAGTACCAAGAACTAAAACTAAACACCAAGAAATGCATAATAGTATCCTTTGGGAAGTCATCCATCCCTGGTAACTATCATATTGATAACACACCCATTACAGTTGATCCAGTAGTAAGGGACTTAGGGACACACACACAGATAGTAATCTAGCCTTTGATCATCACGTGCCTACAGTGGTGAGGAAATCGTTCTGTGTTGCACAACTTATAAACAAAGGTATGGCATCCAAGTCCAAGACAGTCATTGTTCCACTGTATTTAGCATTCATCAGACCTGTCATTGAGTACAATGCACCCTTTGGTATGTACCTAACCAGGCATATCCCACAACTGGAACGTCCACAGAGGTTCCTCACTAAAAGAATGCAGGGTGTAAGTAATATGTCCTATGCAGACCACTTCAAGGCCCTATCCCTGTATTCTGTCTCCTACAGGCTTTTGAGGGGAGATCTATGCCTGGCATACAGGGCATTGTCAGACCCCACTCTGATGGACCTCCTGCATATCCACAAAACAAACAGTACCAGAATTACCCATTTTAAAGACTTAAAAATTGCCTGTGATATAAATAGGATCTGCTGGGGAGCTAGGTATGTATCCCAGAGACTACCCCGTCTATGGAACTGGATCCCCATCCATGTGAAGCAAAGTTCCTCCCTAACCCAATTCAAGGGCAACTTTGACAACTGGATGGGAAACTGGAAATTCATCCCTGATTTGGCACCTATGTCTCTAATGCAAACAGGTAACCTGTAAATGGTTCATCTCCCAGGTCCATGCTTGCACTTATCAAGGGTATCAGAACTTGTCAGAGATTTGGGATGCATGGCTAGACTTAAAAAGGCCCTTGTGGTCATTAGCTAGTAAACACCTATGAACCTAATCCAGACCTATTAATGAATTAATTCATTCTTTACTGGAATGAATAAATCAAAACAATTAAAGACGATACAGATGCTGCAGCTGCTTTTACAAGTCATATATAAAATTGGAAATATTACTGCATACAACATACTGTTTTTTCTGGGGGGTGGGGTTACATGCTTGTAAGACGTTACATCTTTATTTTGACTTCTCTGTGCCTTTCCTGTCATGTAGAGTAGCTAAACCGTCTGTCATCCCTCAGTAGATGACTGGCCTGCCTGAATTTATGACAATGCCACAAATGTAGCCCTATGCAGGGTAATGACCCAGGTCCATGCCAGCAATACCAGTAACTCATGATTTGGCTGTCGGTCCAAAATTCCCATAAAACAATGTTCAAGCCTATCAGTGGGCATATTTTCTTTTCTTCTTTACTGTTATAATTGTTATAGAAATTTTAATTTAATTTAAAACGTTTATTTCATATTTTACAGCAAAAATACTAACAGCCATTTTCTAAACAAAAGACAACATTAATAACAGAGCTAGCATTAAGTAGTGCACTTCCCTTCTCTTGAAACTCATACTTAGTGAAAATGAATCTGCCAACTCATTAAAGTACAAAAGACATTCTGGGATTCATACTCAAATAGGATATAGTGAAGCACTAATTAGTGTCTATGTGAAGGGGGGCAGGAGTTCAAAAATAAATGTGTAACACATTTGTTGGCAGCCCACTGTACACATCTATCCCTTTTTAGGAGCAGCCCAGGACTACTTTCTGGTGAAGTAACTTAGTTTGAGTTATGTAGAAGACAGTGGCTGGGAGACTAAATCCCTGCACTACAAGAAACAGTTCCTTAAAAGCACACAGCCTTACTCATCTGCTATAAGTGGTAGCAAACAGTTGTAGCCAAAACACAGGATATTTCATATCCATGTGGCTGCAAAAAACAAGCTAAATTAAAAGTGTATTTGTACTTAAATTTTTAGCTTTAAACTCATAGGTTTCATGTTGTCCAATTTTTCATAGCTAAAAAATAAACACATTGTCAACATTCAAGAAAATGTTTTTGGAGTAGAATCTAGAGATGAGGAAAGAGTCCATCTGGGCATTCCTAGACTTGTAGAAAGCATATGACAAGGTTTAAAGAAGGCTGATTTGGGCAGTCCTGTCATAGTTTGAAGTCCTTGAAACTGGTAAAATTAGTGCAAGGTATGTACAAGGGCCCAGTGACTCAAGTACAAACAGTGTTCGGTCTCACAGAGGGGCTCCTGATGGGAGTGGGTATGCACCAAGGTTCAGCTCTGAGCCCATTGCTGTTCATACTGGTGATGGACTACATTAGCAAACAGATCAGAGGGGGCAGATCAACAAAGTTGCTGTATGCAGATTATGTGGCATTACAGGCAGACTATGAGCAAAAACATCAGCAAAGGATAGGGGAGTGGAATGCTAAACTAAAGATACATGAGATGCAACTGAGTAAAGATAAGAGAGTTGTAATGGCACAAATTGGGG